>NC_084741.1:65988602-66181102 GCF_033978785.1 Entelurus aequoreus | reverse complement strand
TCCGGTCCGTGGGACAAATTTTCAAGCGTTGACCAGTCTGCAGTTACAAAAAGGTTGGGGACCACTGATTTATATGACGCAACCACATAGTGTGCGAATGCAGGAGTAAATGTAGTATCTTTTGACATTTTGGATTATTTTCAATCTTCTCATTTATTTATGTTGGGCAACTTTTGGTAATAAAAACCGATGGGGGTATGATCACATTAAGTGTATGGCTTGCCAACTTGCGGACGTGTGCAAGTGTTCGTGCATGAGGAAGATACAATAGGCTTTCACTTTGTGGATTGTTTCTAGTCTCCTTTTTATTTGTAATAAATATGAACATTATCAATACCTGCCAGGATTGTATTAATGAATTGACGTGTGTATGTAGCGTATGCATATGCTCTTGAATGAGTCACTGTGTGTCTTATGACTTTTTAGATTATTTGGAGTCTTCCTATTCATTTTTGGTTATTATTGATAATAACAGTAGGGGGAGCGATCACATTTACAGTATTATATGGCTTGCCAACATGGCTTGTGCGTGTGCTCATGCAAACATACCATGGACTTTTACTTTGTGGTTTGTTTCTAGTCTTGTATTTATTTCTACTATACAAGGTGGCAGTTATTATAATAACTAACGATCACATTAATTATAGTAAACATCTGGGGGGGGTTTGTGAATGAATGGTGCTTTGACTTTGTGGATTGGAGTCCTTCTGTTTTGTTTCTACTATGCAACATGGTTGTAATCATTAATAACTGGCAGGTGGAGCGATAATCACCATAATTTAAACAACACATCTACAGTAAATGGAATGGTCATGCATGAGGCCCACCTCTTCCAATAAAGTGGACCACATGCTTGAGTAAGGATCGGAGAACTCACACCGATCAAATAAACCAGATTTTAGAATTGAGGTATGCCCAAGCACAGCGGAAGCACATCCTCACACCAGTTATTAATGATAAGCGCCATTTTGCACAATACAAATTAAAAAAAAGATTGAAAAAATACACAAAGCCTGCTGTACGCTCGCTCATGCGCACACACACAATGTATAGTACGTGACATGTACTGTACCTAATGCAGTGGTTCTCAAACTTTTTTGTCATCCCCCACTTTGGACAAGGGGGAGTTTTCAAGCCCCACCTGCCCCCATCGCCCCAATAGAACGCTAATGCCAAGCTTAACATTTTCAAATTTATTGAACATCAAGTAACATCAACTTGTATACATTCAAACTCAATAACATAAAATAACATCAAGTTCAATAATAAATAAAATAACTGTGCAGCTGTGGTATAACTTGCATCAAGTTCAATAATAAATAAAATAACTTGCATCAAGTTCAATAATAAATAAAACAAAAGTGTTATAACTTGCATCAAGTTCAGTAATAAATCAAAAAAAGTGTTATAACTTGCATCAAGTTCAATAATAAATCAAATAAAAGTGTTATAACTTGCATCAAGTTCAATAATAAATCAAATAAAAGTGTTATAACTTGCATTAAGTTCAATAATAAATCAAATAAAAGTGTTATAACTTGCATCAAGTTCAATAATAAATCAAATAACTTGCATCAAGTTTAATAATAAATAAAATAAAAGTGCCACTTTGCAATCTTTGCAAAAAAAAAAAGGAGGAGCTATGCATTTGGCAAGACAGGGAAGTGAACATGAGTTTTACAGTACTCCAGCATTAGTGGCTGCAATGAGCCTGTTTTGCACTGCACATCTTTTCAAATCGGGGTTGCAGGCTTGACACTGCCACTCTTAAGTCATGCTCAATGACGTTCAGCTGAGACCTGTACTTCGTTTTGAGTGAAGCAACAGCTGAAAAGCCTATCCCACACAGATAAGATGTGGCAAAGGGGAGAAGAATGGAAACAGCTCTCTGCCCGATGAGTGGATATTGATTAGCCTGCTACCCATCTGCGCGAAAGTTTGTTCCGCTTAGCCCCGCCCCCATTAGTTACTGTTGCTATGTCTGTCAAACTTTCGCTCCTACCTAGAAATTTAAAGCCTACAGGAAAAATAAGTAATTTACATTTATTTATATAGCGGATTTCACAGACAGAATCACAAAGTGATTTACAGTGTGTATAGAAAATGAAAGCATAGTAAAAAAAAATCTAAGAATATAATAAAAACCATTTCCTCCTGTTCCTCGCGCCCCACTTGTCATGTCTCTATTCCCCACCAGTGGGGCGCGCCCCACACTTTGAGAAACGCTGACCTAATGCAATCACTCCTCCCGCTAGTTATTAATGATAACCACCACACAGCACAAAGAAAACAAACGGAATGACACAAAATAATCCTCAAAGTCATGTAAATTGCAGTATTATCACGTGGTATGATAAAGTGATGGCACACGTAAAGGGAGCGAAGCCTGAAGGCCAGTTGGTCCTTTTGTGATTTAAAATACATGAGCTACTTAACATTCTGCACAAACACACACTGCATGTTTGTGTCCCTCTGCAGACCACAGTGAGCTGGGACCTGGACAAGCTGCTCTGCGTACAGAAAGGTGAGAAGGAGGGCCGAGGTTGGACGCACTGGCTGGAGGGCAACAAGCTGCATTTGGTGAGGAAAAACACCAGCACACAACCAAGCACCAATAACTTTGTGAAGGCAACATTTTAAACCAGGGGTGTCAAACTCATTTTAGCTCAGGGGCCGCACGGAGGAAAGTCTGTGCACACGCGGGCCGGATTATTAAAATCATGGCATTATAACTAAAAAAATAAAGACAACTTCAGATTATTTTCCTTGTCTTACTTTGGACAAATATAGAACAAACACATTCTGAAAATATTACAATAAAAATATTTTTAAAAATACCGGCAAAGTTTAGATCCATGAAGGAAAGAAGAAAGTGAATGAATGTTTATAACTGAATACATTTACATTTACATATGCATAAAAATTTATTTTATTTTGCATTATTTTTTTTAAAATGAATTAAGTAACATTTATGACAACCTTTTTCCAAAACACAATATAGAATGTGAGATATAACAGGATAATGCATACATTTATCATTTGTTTTCCAAAACGGTTTACAAAAAAAGTGGGTCCCCAAAAATGCACTGTTGGACCCCATTTTTATGACTTGATGGGGTCCCTGGAAAAATTCCTAGCGCCAACACTGATGGAGTGTTGGTGCGTGCAAAACAGCAGCAGGCGGCTGTGGCCTGCGGGCTGGTTCTAATACTAATCAAATATCATCCCGCCGGCCGCATCTTTGACACCACTATTTTAGATACTCTTTTTTTGTTTGTTTAAATTGATAAAATACGTGTCTATTCCCGACATACAATTACATTTTCCGAATATTACATCTTCTTACAAGCACACAACCAAGCAATAATAACTTTGTGAAAGCAACATTTTGGATCCACTCTTTTTAAAAAAAAAAAAAAGAAAGTGTGTCTTTATTCCTGAAATACATTTATATTTTCCGAATATTACAACTTTTCACGAGCACATAACCAAGCACCAATAACTTTGAAGGTTAAATTTTGGATACAGTTTTTTTTATGGAAAAAAAACAACTCCTTATTCCTTGAAATGTATTTTTTATATGTATATTTTCAGAATATTACAACTTTTGACATGCTCAAGCACCAATAACTTTTGTAAAGAAACAATTTTGGATACTGCTGTTTTTCTTTAAATTGAAAAATTATGTTTATTATCGAAATACTTTTATACTTGCAGAATATTACAGCTTTTCACAAGCACCAATAACTTTTTGGAGGGGGTATTTAGGATAGTTTTTTTTTATTGAAAACATTTTTATTTATTCTCTAAATATAACTTTTTTTTGTTGAAAGATGTCTTTATTCTTGAATGTTGCTACAGTGCTTAAATTAAAATAGGATTTTCTTTTCATATTCAGACATTTTCTTTAAAAATATGTTATTTTTAGTATTTAAGTAAAAAACAGATCTAGATCACAATAAATAATTATCCTCATAATATTGTTGTAATACAATATTGTATTATATGTTATATTGTGACTTTCTAGAAAAAAATTAACTTAGTTTTACAACTTTTTGGTCATGTATTTATTCATTATGTATTATTATGATTTAATCAAAAAATATATGCCGTTTTTAATGATAGCAAATAAAAAAGTGATACTAAATAGATATAAATTGGTTATACTTGTATGGTGCTTTTCTATCTTAAAGGTACTCAAACGACAATTCCTATTATATAATCTTTTTTTCCCTGAAAGTACCTGAACTTTGAATTTTTTTTTGTCTTTATAAAAATATTTAAATTTGGGGGTTTTTATTTTTGTAATATTATGTATATTTTTTTATTCTCCATATATTACTTTGTTGTATTTTTTTTTTACAATTTATTTGTCTTTCCAATGTGCCCCTATCATCCAATACTTATATATGACGTATGCAGCTAAAATGACAAATTAAGAAACAAGAATACAATTAAGACAGCACACACAAAAAAAATGAGGCACGCTTGAAAAAGACATAAACAGAAAAAGTGCCTGAGTTCAACAGATGCAGCCATGTTGGATTTTATTAGATTTTGCAAGTGTACCTAATATTGCGTCCAGTTAGTGTGGATTGGCTTTAAAGGAGATTAGGTGTCATTAAAATGTCTAACAGAAGGCATTGTTCCGCTGAGAAGCTTTGTGGAGGATTGCAAATGTGCTTACTTGCTGTGGGGGGAAGTTGGACACAGCAGCCTTGTCTCCATTTCAGGGGTAAAGAAAAAGGAAAAGGGGAATATCAGTGGTGGGGGAGGAGAGTGAATAAGAAGGGAGAAATTCAAGTAAATAGTGAAAGAGATTACAGGGTCAAATGATAAAGAGCCGACGGCGGCATAATGTTTTGAATACATTCCCATCATTGAGCAACCGTCCTTTCATGTTATGCATACGCTCTTCTATTCATTGTCACGATTAATTAAAACCCCCCACTTCTTCTTCTTTGTCTCCCTCTTTTCTTCCTCCTTCCTCATTCTCTGCAGGAGATGAGAGCTGAAGGCGTCGTTGCCAGGCAGGTCTTCAAGAAGGCCGATTGAAGTGTCTTTTGAAATGAATAAGCTCATTTGTATAGGAAATAGTCATTTTAATTACTATTATGATATGTTAGAAGGAATGTTAATGTTTGTGTGTTGTGGTACCCATTAGAGTGACAGCATGTGTAATCATTCCATTTGGTTCAGAGGGAGAAAAACTCGCTGTCCAAATACTTTTTGACCTAACTGGATGTGCACATTGCATGATTGTCTGTCTTGGCAATGTCATAAACGGTTAAAAAAAACTGAGCGTCACTGCAGTGTTATTTACATGTTGCATCCTCACCATTAGATTAGCATGTTAGCAGAAGAAACTGCAACAAAAGTATTTGAAATAAACATTGTAAATGTAACTTAAAAAAATAAATCTTTTTAAACCACTAATTCTTAATGTTTGCGTTAAAAAGTGGTGTATGTAAAGGTTTTTAATTTGAATTATTTGGTGGATTTGGTTGGGTTCAGTCCAAAAAAATGAAAATACAATGTAAGATGCAGACTACTGAATACGCAGTATAATTGTTGTAGATTATATTTGTCCATTTTAGTTGGCATATAGCACTCCACAATTGTTGAATTAAAAAAAATGGTGGATTATTTTGCTGCATATTATTATACTGTACACACAAACAGGACATTTTATTAGGTACACCCGCACAATCTCATGCAGTGCAATAGCTGAAATCTACACATGTTCTGTTTGCAAATACATTCATGCTCATTTTAAGACACAAGTGTCAAACTCAAGGCCCGGGGGCCAAATCTTTTTTATGTGGCCCGCGAAAGCCTGGGAATAATATGCTTTAATAAAATGCTTAATCTTTTCTTACTAAATATATTTGTTCTTTCCCTTTTGACATTAAGGGAAAGAACAAAGGGTTCCTGGTTCAATCCCCACCTTCTACCAACCTCTTGACGTCCGTTGTGTCCTTGAGCAAGACACTTCACCCTTGCTCCTGATGGGTCCTGGTTAGCGCCTTGCATGGCAGCTCCCGCCATCAGTGTGTGTGAATGGGTGAATGTGGAAATAGTGTCAAAGCGCTTTGAGTTCCTTAAAAAGGTAGAAAAGCGCTATACAAGTATAACCCATTCATTTACCATTTTAAAAATCACGTGTTGCATGCAAGTGCATATCTTTTAAAATGCAATATTATCAAAATCAAAATATTATATTATCATGTATTCCAAAAATATTTTTTGTTAAAATAAAGATAAATACTGTACTTAAATATTTGCTTGACTTATGATTTCAAAACAAATTATCAATCAAACTCTAGACTGTAAAATTGACAATAGATTTTACGGTTAAATTCCGCAGACTGAGTATTTTTCCTTAAAATCGAACTTTGGTACCGTTTTTATTCCATATACAGTAAGACACTAAAACATTAAAAAAGACAACAAGATTTTACGGTAGCTCTGTTGCTCGAATTGTATCGCTAGAAACAGTGGTATTGTTTTTCCCTTCCATTACATTTAAATACATTTTTGTATGCTTTAAAAAAACAACAACACTGCTTTTACTGTAATATTCTGGACCCCGACTTAAACAAGTTGAAAAACTTATTCGGGTGTTACCATTTAGTGGTCAATTGTACGGAATATGTACTTCACTGTGCAACCTACTAAGGAGCCAGTTGAGGTGGTTCGGGCATCTGGTCAGGATGCCACCCGAACGCCTCTCTAGGGAGGTGTTTAGGGCACGTCCGACTGGTAGGAGGCCACGGGGAAGACCCAGGACACGTTGGGAAGACTATGTCTCCCAGCTGGCCTGGGAACACTGCGGGATCCCCCGGGAGGAGCTGGACGAAGTGGCTGGGGAGAGGAAAGTCTGGGCTTCCCTGCTTAGGCTGCTGCCCCCGCGACCCGACCTCGGATAAGCGGAAGAAGATGGATGGATATTGTTAATGTATTATATATATATATATAAGTACATTCATATATTACTCACTGTTTTAAGAGGTTGTCTGTACATGCAGAACTGTTGACAGCGTTTGATAGATGTCAAGTGTACCTAATCAAGTGTCCACTGAGTGTAATCACAGCAGGAAAGCTAATACGTTGACAGTAATTGTAGACTATATATTTTTTTATAAACCAAAGTAAAAACGAATTTTTACAGTTCGTTCCACACGTGAGATGTCAACAAATACAATCAATGTTAACATCAAAGTCAATTTGTCATGTGCAATCTCTGATGGGACAGTGTCAGTCCCCACTATTCGCCTGCAGGGGGCAGTAACACACCAACCATCCTTAAACTGTCCTGTGTGGAGAAGAAGTCTGGTTGCATGGATGCGGAAATGGCCTTAAAACCCCAGAACGGGCATTCCATCGAACTGCAGTCATGTTCCACGCCACTCATGTTCCACACCACTCGTCCTCCTGCGGCTCGGAGAAGCTCCGGTGGTACGCGTCAGTCCCGTTGTGGTGGTTCGAAGAGTCTGTTTGAAGAGTAGCAGGAAGGTCCATGTTGTCTTGTGGCCTGCAGCTGACTGCACAATCATCTGAAGAACATTTTCCAAAAATGCTGAATCATTACCAAAAATCAGACATACAGTGATTTTGTGATGTTATTCACCTGGGGTAAGTATGGTTAATCGGACGCCCCCTGTCAGGTCGCTCTTTTGGCAGGGCTCATGGGGCGCTGGGTTTGGTAGTGGAGGCTCCAGCAGGCCGTCAGTGATGATCGAGGCCTTCTTCACCTCATGTATTTGGATGCTTGACCTGGCTGGAAATATGCACGATTAAAAAAAAATCACACAGTGGTCACAAAAGTGTTATAAAAGTCAGGGGAGGAATTAATAGTTTTTTAAATTTATTTATTTAATGTAATTTAATAATAAATCATATGAATGAATAAGGTTTCAACTATGCTAAAAGCATACCATGAATTGATTTACGTAGACCCCGACTTAAACAAGTTGAAAAACTTATTCGGGTGTTACCATTTAGTGGTCAATTGTACGGAATATGTACTGTACTGTGCAATCTACTAATAAAAGTTTCAAGCAATCACTAGTATCGGTACCGAAAGACACGCTCGGTCCACGCATGCGCGATGAAAACCTCACTTCCTGGACTTGTTTTTTTCTTTTTTAAACGACGGGAGAATTGCGACGTCATGTTCTGTGGTATTCGAATGTTTAATGAATGTTTTGTATGAAAAATAACTTACCTGGGAACAAGAATATAAACGAGGGAGTATTATCGCCACATATTCAACAACTTTCACTCGTCTGTCATTGCAATTAATGACGCACGGGGGCGCTACTGACTCCCATCGTTAAAGGTTTGTTTGATATACGTCGAATTCATTTTTTTAAATATATATATTTTTTAAGGCACGTACTGTAACTTAAATCTATATCTGCAGCCTGACGAAAACTAGACTTTTAAATAAAATAATGTATTTGGTGTAAATAAAGTAGTAAAAAAAAAGGATATATTTCCTGTTCAGGTTTGTTTAAAAATAAATACAGTATTTTTAAGCAACGTTTTTTTTGTTTTGTATGTGATCTTTTATATGATATTGTTATTCAAATAAAGATGACAAAGAACAAATTAGCTAAGTTTCCCACAGATCAAATGGCTCTAAGTGACTAAGTTCTACCTTTGCACACAAACGCAAATGAACAAAGTACACAATGTACTGTGTCTGTGATTTCCACACCTCTCGATCATCTACGTGATAAATGTCAGTCAACAAAGAGTGGCAAACGTGGGGGAGTCGTTATTACTCATCAAGTCGTCAAGTTCAATACGTGCAGGATGTGGTGGGTTTGTTTTCACTCGTCAGTTTCAGTAAAGCCCAATTCTGTTGCTGGAATCAATGTAATGTGCATATTCAGTCAGAATGCTTTCCAAAAAATAACATGTAGTGTACAACTCAAAACAAACATTACAACTTCTCTGGGGTTTCCCGCATACCTAAATGAATGAGAAAGAATCAGGCTTGCATTTTAAATTCTGTGTGTACCTTACTCTCTTTATCGAGAATATACCGTACAACCGCCACGGAAGAAGCAGTGGGAGGACGATTGGAAGTAGCACACGTCAAAGTTAAAGTTAAAGTACCACTGATAGTCACACATGCACTAGGTGTGGTGAAATTACCCTCTGCATTGGACCCATCCCCTTGTTCCACCCCCTGGGAGGTGAGGGGAACAGTGAGCAGCAGCAGTGGCCGCGCTCCGGAATCATTTTGGTGATTTAACCCCCAATTCCAACCCTTGATGCTGTCAAGTAGATAATTTCAAAAGTAGGGAGAACTAAAATCTATTTGCCGCCTGTGTGATACTATATGCCAGACCTGGGCAAAATACGGCCCGCGGCCCGTTAAGATTTTCAATCCGGCCCGCCAGACGTTTTACATAATTTTTTTAGACCTCTTAACATCAAAACTGTAGACGCCATTATGATGTGCAGCGCTGTTTTTGAATTACCGTCAGCCTTGAACTATAGAAAGTATTTAAATGGTCGAAATCCGCGCTTTTGGGTGTTAAACGAGTTGTTGCGGTAATCTACGTCACAGCAGCTCAGACCAGGAACAAATCAGAGTGGGCCGGGTTTGTTTTCAGAGCAGCCAGTCCCAAACGCAGGTGTCAGGAACAGATGCGGAAGCACATTTTTACATGATAATATATCTTATTGTAGGTGTTTATTACACTTTACATTGATATTTTGCTGCTTTTTTTACATTTTTGTTGTGTTTTTTCTTGATTGTAAAAGATACACAACTGTCGAGGAGCTGTCTGAGAATTAAAAGCGGAGCGATGTTCATATGTTTTTAATATTCAGTGTTTTATTGTTCATAGTTAATATTGTAAATCAAACGTTCTTTATTTAAATGTACATTTTGGTGCCCCATTCAGTAAAAAAAATTAAAATTCCATTCGGTTTTTTTTAGGAGCTCTGTCATAACGTTTTTAGAAATTGTGACTTTTGGTATTAGTGTTGCTGAAAAAAAGGTACCCAAACACAGATACAGGTTTTTACAGCTAAATGCGTATGTATAATTTATACACACATACACATTGGCCCCCCCAGACACATTTTTTCTCTCAAAGTGGCCCCCGAGTCAAAATATTTGCCCAGCTCTGCTGTATGTTATACTTACCCATTTTGTGTGATTTGTGTTTAGCAGTCCAGCACATCAGCCCTAAAGCCACCAGTATGGTCAGCACAAAGCCCAACCACAAGCCTGCAGGTAATACCCACGAGCAACCTGTACAAGACACAGCAACAACATTCAAAAGTACCCAAAGCATTGAAGTTAAGTTTTCTTCTCTCCGACGGTGCCATTACAATATAGTATTTAATACAATAATAACAAAGAATATACAGTATAAAGAGGATTTCAGAAAGTATAACCATGTATGTACAATATGTACACAATGTAAATATGTATTTTTATTATGACTGATAAAGTAAAGCGCCCAATGTGAATGCAACTAATATGTACACAATCAAATATGACATTGACTTCCGAATTGTTCAAATTTAAAATAGTTGAAATTGAAAATAGGAGTAATCAGTTCCAGTGTCAAACTACGGTTATCATAAAAGCTTTCTTACATGTTCAGGTAACATTTAAAAATTCTTAACTGTCATAGGGATTAACTACTGCTAATATATAAAACATAACAAAACTTTCTGCTTTAAATTTCTAAACAAAGGATGATGACCCATGGTCACATTGGACACAAAATTCATAACGGGGAGCGTTGTGAGTGACATCGTCTCACATATTTGTCGCAAACATGTTGGTCTAAGTGTTTCTACTAGGTTTGTCCCAATACCAATATTTTGATACAGGTACCAAAATGTATTTTGATACTTTTCTAAATAAAGGGGGCCACAAAAATGGCATTATTGGCTTTATTTTAACAAAAAATCTTACAGTAAATTAAACATATGTTTCTTATTGCAATTTTGTCCTTAGATAAAGTAGTGAACATATGAGACAACTTGTCTTTTATCAGTAAGTAAGCAAACAAAGGCTCCTAATTTAGCTGCTGACATATGCAGTAACATATTGTGTCATTTTCCATTCTATTCATTTGTCAAAATTAGGGGTAGAAAATGAGTTATTAATCTACTTGTTCATTTACTGTTAATATCTGTTTATTTTCTCTTTTAACATGTTCTATCTACACTTCTGTTCAAATGTAATAATCACTTATTCTTCTGTTGTTTGGATGCTTTACATTAGTTTTGGATGATACCACAAATTGGAGTATCGATCCGGTAACCATGTTACAGGATCATACAATGGTCATAATTTAAGTCCTCATGTGTCCAAGGACATATTTCCTGAGTTTATAAACATAATATACTTTTTTTTTAAACGAAAAAATATTTTGTGATGCTAAAAATATTGTTGTTATCATAGTATTATTGACTAGATACGCTCCTGTACTTGGTATCATTACAGTGGATGTCAGGTGTAGATCCACCCATGGTGTTTGTTTACATTGTGACGCCGGTGAGTTACGGTGTGTAGTGAAGCATGTTTAGCTATTCCTTGTCCTGCAGGGATGATACTTGTAAGAAACATACTTTATTTGTCGCCATGGAGGCGAGGATTAGTGATTTAGAAGTAGCTAAAACACTGCAGACTGCGGAATGGATGTTAGCCGCTAGCTAGCTAGCTAGCCATGTTTTAAAGCACCTCTTACTGAGGGTGTTTCAGTGCTATAGCTTCACCTTTATCCTTAGTCTTTAATGCGTCCATTCTCCCTTTTATGTCCACACACTATGTCTGCTTGTAAGTACGCTGCCGAACATGCTCCAATGCTTGTAAAACCAGCAATGTCACGATGTGACGACGACGCGCCGTCATGCCCGTTAAAAAAATTTGGGGGGTGTGGACCGGTACTTTTTAGAGGTGGTATAGTACCTAATATGATTCTTTAGTATTGCGGTACTATACTAATACCAGTATACAGTACAACCCTAGTTTCTACTGTATCTTGCTACAAATTAACCAATATATGTCGGTTTCATATCGATTACATTGCATTCAGTTTCATATAATGCTACATTTTCATGGGGGCTGGCAAAAAATATGTACTTCCATGAAACATTTGAGTTTTTATTTCTATTCACATTTTGAAGAATAGAGATTTTATAACAGACTGATACCTTATATGCTGTGATAAAGAAAGAAAAAAACAAGGAATATATTTTTTTTAGGATTAAAAAAACCTCACATAATATAGTTTAAGCAGTTATAAAGAAAATTAAAGATGTCAATAAAACCAAAAATGTTTAGGTAATATTAGGATATAATGAGATAAGTACAAGTAGAATAGAACAAAGATGAATCTATGAATAGCGTATTGTATGGTTAAAAAAAAAAAAAAAAAGGCATTACAATTTTGTAAAAATATTGTGTAAGAAAAAAATTTATTTGTGGGCTCAATCCCACGCTTTCACAAATGTATGTGGAAATTAGTGTGGTAGTTTTTGCGCGAACTTGCTCAGTAACTTCCAAAGAAAATGATAGCGTCCTTGGCTGAGGTACATTAGTATACTTCCTTTCTGACAAAAGCCTTTCAGGCATACAGTACATGTTCCTACAAGACTTCCCCTCATGACAGCAAGAAAAAAACAGCGGCTCGTCCAAAAGGAAATGTTTATAATTAATAGCCTCTAACCTTCATGCAAAGATTTAAACATGACATTCAGACTGGGGAAAGCGGGGTAAATGATGTCAATGTCTAATTTGCATGATTTGCCATGACGCTTAACTCAGTGTTTGTGTGTGGATGGTGTATTCTGTTATAGTACTTTATCGATGAACACATGCGTTATAATGCGCTACCAAGTCAGCTGCGGTGTGTGGTAATGAGGTGTGGTAGTTAGTTATGATGCTATCTACTGTATTGGGACAACAACATTGTGTGTTTGTGAGCGAAGGAAAACACGCTGAATCTAAAAAAGAAAAGAAAAAAACATATTTCTGTGGCGGTCCAAATTTAGACTTAAGACTCAGACAAACTTTTTTGATTCCCAAGGGAAATTGTTTGACACGGGAGCTCAATTACAACAGGAAATGATAACTAAACATTCTCAACGGCACTAAAAAAGAGGAAGAAATAACGAATAAAATATAATAGACAATACCAATAATACAAAGCGATAGTATATAACAGTTATTCTCAAACTGTGGTCCGCGGGCTTTATCTAGTGGTCGGTCAAATACTCACTTGATTAAAGTACAGTGTTTTATTTTCCTTTATTCAAACAGTGTTACTGTTCAGACTGTGTGTAAATGCTACAGTGGCCAAAATATCAAATCTACTTTTTAAATAACACCTCTGCCTAGTTTTTAGTGAACACTTAGGTTTACTACACTACTGTATTATAATGTTCGTCATTATGGTGGTAGTTTTTTCTGAGGTGGTTCCTGGATGAAAAAAGTTTGAGACCCACTGGTATTTAACAACAACAACAGCAGTAGAATGGGACAACTAAAAACATACAATAAATTATAAGTAAATACAACTAAAATATACAATAGAGTACATATAACAATAAATGGGAAACATTGTCATTAAATGTCCTTCCAGTTGACCCACCACATGTCAAGTTGCCACAGATGGCATCAGTGGTTGATGTTCCTGGAGTTGCTAACACTCGACCCAAATCCTGACATCTGTCAACAAAACACAACTCCAATACATCCACTTTTTCCAGACAATAAAACAACAACAATTCAAAATAGTGCATGAAAGGGGTTGGACCTGGTGTGATTTTGACAGGCTGACTGGAAATCGGACACGTTGCTGAACGTGCCCTTGTCACACAGCACACAGATCGTATCGTTGGCCCCTGTGGCTGCAACAAAGAACAGTTGCCCACTCTCATTTCCGGATTTGTGTCTTTTCCGCTTCTCCATGCAACGTTTAGGGAAAATCAGGAAGCTTACTTGGAACTTTGACCCCTGTACCAGGTGGGCAGGAGGTGGCGGGCATGCAGTGCTCGCAGGGCTCGCCGTAGCAGAAGAAACCCGTCACACACTCGCACACTGTGTCCTTGTGAGCCATGCACTCCTTTACTGTCCTCTGGTTGTTGCCTATATTACACACATATACACACTTTTTAATCCTCCCAAGTTTTTTTTCTGATTACAAGCACATGTGAATTGTTGCTTCTCTCTTTTTTTCCCCCATGTTTATATTCTTTCCAGATCTGTTCCACAAACACTATGATATTCACACAATATATAGCAGGGGTGTCAAACTCCTTTTAGCTCAGGGGCAGAATGGAGGAAAATATGTGCGCACGCGGGCCGGACTATTAAAATCATAGCATTAGAACAAAAAACTGAAGACAACTTCTGATTGTTTTCTTTGTCTTACTGTGGCCAAAAATAGAACAAACACATTCTGAAAATACTACAATAAAAAATATAGAGAAAAAAAAGTTTAGATCCATGAAGGAAAGAAGAAAGTGAATGAATGTTTATAACTGAATACATTTACATATGCATAAAAATGTGTTTTCTTTTGTATTAATTTTTTAAATGAATCAAGTAATGTTTATGTATTTCAAAACACAATATAGAATGTGAGATATAACAGGATAATGCATACATTTATCATTTGTTTTCAAAATGGTTACAAAAAATTGGGACCCCAAAAATGTACTGTGGGACCTCATTTTTATGACTTGTTGGGGTCACTGGGACCCCATTTTGAAAATTCCTAGCGCCAACACTGATGGAGTATTGGTGCGTGCAAAACAGCAGCAGGCGGCTGTGGCCTGCGGGCCGGTTCTAATACTAATCAAATATCATCCCGCAGGCCTTGACTTTGACACCACTGATATATAGCAACGTTTGTTAGAGAAGTACCAACTTAACAATTCTTTCTGCCCCCATAACCATTAATGTTGTTACTATTCGAACTGGGTTTTATTAGTGGATATTATACTAATGGTATTAATATTTTGACTGATGCCTGTTTTTTTCTCCACTTTTGCCTTTTCCTACGAAATCCTGGCGAGGAATCTAACCCATGCCTTTAGTCATGAAAGGCATGTTATCTATTACATTACTAGAGATCTTTTGTAATACAGCAGTACCTCAATTTACAAGCTCATTTGGTTCAGTGGTGTAGCTCTTTCATAATTGAGAGCTTTTTCATATTTTCATGGATGCTGTTTAGATATTATTTTAACATTTTTGGCTGTCATTCTGCTTCACTATGCTGCAGTATCAGTGATGCGCTCGAATTACTTTGCCTAGTTGGCGACATGCTCAGTCGTGTTTTTGATTATTTCTTTTTTTAATTTCGTGAATATCCATTTTTTCTTCTCAGCACTGTCCGTCACACTCACTTTCTTCCTTCCCATTATTAGAAAACAAAGTTACGGCAATCTTTTATCTATAAGCTAACACTAGCGATTAAGACCGGATGTTTTGGTTGCATCATCTGTAGCATTTGCTAAGTCAACTAATGGCAGGGATGTTTGTAACTCAAAGTTTTGCTTGTAACTTTAAAGCATAATAATTAGCCGAGAGACAGCTCTTATTTCAAAACACTCTTAAATTTGGACACTCTTAAGTTGAGGTACCACCGTACAATAACACCAGTGAAACAAACCCTTATAACAAACACAATATTTCAGGAAGCTAAACAAGCTAGGAATAAATCCTCCGTTCCAGGGTCAAACTTGGACCATCATGAAGATGATGGTCCCATGATTTAAAGAGAAATCATGCCTCTTCAATGCAGCCACTACTTGCTTGTCTTGATGATATCAAGGCTTGGATGGCCCTAAATTTCTTACATTTCAATGAAAAGAAGACAGAAGTACCGTATTTTTCGGACTATAAGTCGCTCCGGAGGATAAGGCGCACCTGCCGAAAATGCATAATAAAGAAGAAAAAAAACATATATAAGTCGCACTGGAGTATAAGTCGCATTTTTTGGGGAAATTTATTTCATAAAACCCAACACCTAGAATAGACATTTGAAAGGCAATTTAAAATAAATAAAGAATAGTGAACAACAGGCTGAATAAGTATACGTTATATGAGGCATAAATAACCAACTGAGAACGTGCCTGGTATGTTAACGTAACATATTATGGTAAGAGTCATTCAAATAACTATAACATATAGAACATGCTATACGTTTACCAAACAATCTGTCACTCCTAATCGCTAAATCCCATGAAATCTTATACGTCTAGTCTCTTACGTGAATGAGCTAAATAATATTATTTTATATTTTACGGTAATGTGTTAATAATTTCACACATAAGTCGCTCCTGAGTATAAGTCGCACCCCCGGCCAAACTATGAAAAAAACTGCGACTTATAGTCCGAAAAATACGGTAATAGTGTTTGGACCTAGAGGTACCTGTGGGCTCCCCCCTGTTGACTTTGGCCCCTTGGCTTTGCACGTTAAGCCCATGGTCACCAACCTGGGCTTTCGTATTGACTGTGATTTTAAATTGGGACCGTCAGATTGGCACAGTGGTGAAAGACAGCTTTTTTTTAATTTACATCAGCTGGCCAAGGTTAGAAACCTTCTTTCTAGGCAACAGTCTGAGACAGTAATCCACGCCTTTATCACATCTCGGCTGGATTACTGTAACTCTTTGTATTTTGGAATTAGTCACTCCTCCCTCTCACGTCTGCAGCTGGTCCAAAATGCAGCTGCCCGGCTTTTAACTAACACAAGAAAAAGAAAACACATTACTCCTGTTTTAGCCTCCCTCCACTGGCTGCCTGTGTCTTTTAGAGTCCATTTTAAAATTATTTTACTCGTTTTTAAATCCTTACGTGGTCTTGCTCCACCTCTAAGCCCCCACCCGGGGGTACCCAAATCAAAGCGCAAGCTTCGAGGGGACAGAGCCTTCTCCGTTGCGGGTCCCAAACTCTGGAACCATCTCCCTCTTCATGTGAGACAGGCCCCTTCTTTGGCTACTTTTTAAGACTCTTCTTAAAAAACATTTTTATTCACTGGCTTTTGAGACTTTAAACTGTTTTTAACCTTTTAACTGCTTTTTATCTAACAAATTGTTCTTAGGATAATTTGTATTTGCTTTTTCAATGTGTATTTTACTTCTGTTTTAAATGCTATTTTTTAGTCTGTGCTTTGCCTCTATTTCTTTGTGGTGTACAGCCCTTTGTTCTTCAACTATGGTTGTTTTTAAAGGGCTTTATAAATAAAGTTGGTATGGTATGAAAACAGGCAATATTTGAACAAACATTTGACCATTCATGCTATTCAAGTGTACAAAGAAGTACATGTATATCATGATATTCTATATTTGTACTACAAGCGTAAAAACAAGTTAACCCCTATTAAATGTAAAAACAAAATGTGGCAACGTGATCTGTGACTGCTTTGATGGGTCGTGACCTATTTCAGACCTCTGCGCCCGTGTAAAAACTAAATAGTTGAGTGACTTACTGGCACTGCACTGCGTGCACATACGACAGGCCCTTAGGTGGTTTCTTGTGGCTGTGTAGGATCCATGTTCACAGCAGCCACACTCAGTCTTCTTGGTGTGGTCGCAGTCGGCTCGCACGTAGTTTCCTGGTGAGTGAACGCCAACGTTCAGGACACCGAAGTTCAAACCCCCCAGGGTAAAAATGTTGTATGGCACCTCAAAACTGACCTGCGGGGCATCTGTCGCAGCATCTTCCACTTTTACTCACGTACTCCTCAGGGGCGCACTTCCTCTCAGCCATCGCCACGAAGAGATCCACCAGTATTGAGCTCAAGACTTGTCGTCAAAAGCACACTTTTCCCTCCTCTATGCCGTGTGACTGCTCGCGTTCATACAAGTTCCCCCACCTTACCTTTCTTATCCCACGCAGTGGAAACCCCCACAGACCCTCATTGTGCTATTTTCCAGCACCACCTCTCCCGTCTCATTCTTCTTTTTTTTTGGCCCTCCTCCATTATTTCCTGCCTCGTTTCACCTCCCCCACGCGGTCTCTATTGACATGGTGCAACATGCAAAATGTTTGTTAACTTTGGGTGATGAAGGCATGCATGATTACACCTTTTCCTCTCTCGCTATCATCCTCTATTGTGTCCACCTGACCCTTTGTCCCCCACTATGGACTTGGCAAGGTGGTCCTTCCTGTCATCCATCTTACCAATATCATAAATAGGATGATGGGTATGCTTTTTTGCAATACTCTGGGGGGATCTTAAGCAGAGAGAAAGTGAATTGTGAGAAAAGGAAGGAAATTCTGAATGGTTCACCTTAGAGACTGACCAATATTGATACCGATTATTAGTAGTCAAGAAGACAGTTAACCGATATTTGGAGCCGATAGATTTGCGGTAAAAGTTATTTAAACATGAATAGGATACGTCAGCTGGACAAGGCTTTCAGTTGTTTGTTTTTTTTTTACATTATTTTTGAGGAACAGTCGGACCAGTAGCAACATAATGTTTAATGTGGCGCTAACGTTGAGGTTATTTTAGCACCAAACAACATCAGGGGATTTCACAACGTCATTTATTGCGTGTGTCTAATGCATTTCAAAATATGGGAACTATGGGCAATAGTATGGGATTTCTCTACATCACAATAACTCACCATCTAATCAATTGTATACAATTTTATAACAGTTTAGGGCGGGGGTCAGCAACTCGCGGCTCTCGAAAAAAAAAAAAAAATATATATATATATATATATATATATATATATATATATATATATATATATATATATATATATATATATATATATATACAGTGTATATATATATATATTTTTTTTTTTTGTATGTTTTTTGTTTGAGGACAAACATGACACAAACCTTCCTAATTGTTAGAAAGCCCACTGTTTAATATGTTTGTGTGTATGCTTCACTGTTGAGAGTATTTGGTGAACATAATTTTGACCTACTAATTTTGGCGGTTTTTGAACTCACCATATTGTGGACTGCGATGCAACAGTTTGTTTAAATGTAAAATCTTCCACTCCTTCTTCGTCTCATTTTGTCCACCAAAAGTTTCATGCTGTGTGTGAATGCACAAAGGTGCGCTTTGTTGATGTTATTGACTTGTTGGAGTGCTAATCAGGCATATTTGGTCAGTGCATGACTGCAAGCTAATCAATGCTAACATGCTATTTGGGCTAGCTGTATTGCATCATTATGCCTCATTTGTAGGTATATTTGAGATCATTTAATATCCTTTACTTTTATCCTCTTTGTATATAATTTAGTTTTGCATGTCTCATGACACATTATCTGTATGTAATATTGGCTGCATTTCAGATAGTTGTTGGTGTGCCATGTTGTTCCAGACCACAGAAAGCATTACTTAGCTTGCCAAAGATTGTAATAAATCTATTAAAAGCAGACAGCCTGCCATTTCCTTTAACTTGGACACACATCTATACATTTGGCCATTAAAAGCCAGTCATTTCCAGGAGTTATCTCACCTTCTGAGTAGCCTCTGATTTACTAATGGTTTCTAATGTCGTAAAAATGTGTAGAATAAATAATACATTTCAACATTTCTGTCAACGAAGATTTCCTTCAGCCTGCGACACATAGTCATTTTGATAGTAGGCTATTATAGCTAATATAGACACTGACGTCATGTGTTGCCTTCATCATAAGACTTATGTACAGGCTTTTCATTTTTTTGAGGCTCCAGACAGATTCTACCATGAATTGATTAACGTGGACCCCGACTTAAACAAGTTGAAAAACTTATTGGGGTGTTACCATTTAGTGGTCAATTGTACGGAATATGTACTGTACTGTGCAATCTACTAATAAAAGTTTCAATCAATCAATTAGTTTTTTGTATTTTTGGTCCAATATGGCTCTTTCAATGTTTTGGGTTGCCTACCCCTGGTTTAGGAATTTAAAGCCTCATTTAAGAACTTTTAGTTTTGGTTGATTTTGGTGGCGCCAGTGGACCAAAGCGGTAGTGTTTTGCCAGAAGGCCGCATTTCCAATGAGGACTAGCGCATATTGCGTTAAAACTGACATGATGTTCCCTGTAATATTGGCACAGATTACAAATATGACATCTTTAATGGCTATGCTAATGTTAAATAGCAGAACCTATCAAGAAATGATTTTGGATTGCGCCACAAACATGACGCAAATACCAAGAATGTATCGGGCGGATACAGGTCCGGCGGGAGAGTTTTTTCAAAGAAAGTAGCGTGAAACTGCGAGTTATCAAGCCGGTGGCTATTTATTGCTACCACGCAACTTTCTGATAGCTAACATTAGCATTATCATTTTGATTTGAGCATCGAAAGTCACTTACTAGTTTATCAGGAACAGAGCCAAGGCAGCATCTAAAACCCCTTCTCATCGTTGAGCATAGCCAACAAGTGAAAGTGGGCCAATGTTGATCCTTGACTGTCCTTTTATCCGGGTAGCCGCCCTTTTTCTTCTTTTGTCTCCTCAGACAAAACTTTTTGTTTCTTTGTTTGTTTTGCAACTTTTGCCATGATTAGCAGTAATAGCACGTAGGCGTTCTTCTTCCTCTTCTTTTTGTTTTCTGGCAGCACGTCGGCGTTCGCATCGACTTCCGTCTTTTCAATGAATGGGGAACGGGGGAGTGATGTATGCCGTCAGCACATTTGTTGTATTTTGTGTGGCAGGGTTCCTGCCACCCTCCTCAAAAAAGTGCCAGTAAAAGCGATACAGATCCCTTCAGGCCATGACCGCGGTGTCCTTCAACTAGTTGTAATTTGACGTATCCCAGAAGTTATGAAAATATTTTATGAAAGTTGAAAATGTACTTTAATACAAACCCCGTTTCCATATGAGTTGGGAAATTGTGTTGGATGTAAATATAAACGGAATACAATGATTTGCAAATCCTTTTCAACCCATATTCAATTGAATGCACTACAAAGACAAGATATTTGATGTTCAAACTCATCAACTTTATTTTTTTTTTGCAAATAGTCATTAACTTAGAATTTCATGGCTGCAACACGTGCCAAAGTAGTTGGGAAAGGGCATGTTCACCACTGTGTTACATGGCCTTTCTTTTTAACAACACTCAGTAAACGTTTGGGAACTGAGGAGACACCTTTTTGAAGCTTCTCAGGTGGAATTCTTTCCCATTCTTGCTTGATGTACAGCTTAAGTTGTTCAACAGTCCAGGGGTCTCCGTTGTGGTATTTTAGGCTTCATAATGCGCCACACATTTTCAATGGGAGACAGGTCTGGACTACAGGCAGGCCAGTCTAGTACCCGCACTCTTTTACTATGAAGCCACGTTGATGTAACACGTGGCTTGGCATTGTCTTGCTGAAATAAGCAGGGGCGTCCATGGTAACGTTGCTTGGATGGCAACATATGTTGCTCCAAAACCTGTATGTACCTTTCAGCATTAATGGCGCCTTCACAGATGTGTAAGTTACCCATGTCTTGGGCACTAATACACCCCCATACCATCACAGATGCTGGCTTTTCAACTTTGCGCCTATAACAATCCGGATGGTTCTTTTCCTCTTTGGTCCGGAGGACACAACGTCCACAGTTTCCAAAAAACAATTTGAAATGTGGACTCGTCAGACCACAGAACACTTTTCCACTTTGTATCAGTCCATCTTAGATGAGCTCAGGCCCAGCGAAGCCGACGGCGTTTCTGGGTGTTGTTGATAAACGGTTTTCGCCTTGCATAGGAGAGTTTTAACTTGCACTTGCAGATGTAGTGACCAACTGTAGTTACTGACAGTGGGTTTCTGAAGTGTTCCTGAGCCCATGTGGTGATATCCTTTACACACTGATGTCGCTTGTTGATGCAGTACAGCCTGAGGGATCGAAGGTCACAGGCTTAGCTGCTTACGTGCAGTGATTTCTCCAGATTCTCTGAACCCTTTGATGATATTACGGACCGTAGATGGTGAAATCCCTAAATTCCTTGCAATAGCTGGTTGAGAAATGTTTTTCTTAAACTGTTCAACAATTTGCTCATGCATTTGTTGACAAAGTGGTGACCCTCGCCCCATCCTTGTTTGTGAATGACTGAGCATTTCATGGAATCTACTTTTATACCCAATCATGGCACCCACCTATTCCCAATTTGCCTGTTCACCTGTGGGATGTTCCAAATAAGTGTTTGATGAGCATACCTCAACTTTTTCAGTATTTATTGCCACCTTTCCCAACTTCTTTGTCACGTGTCGCTGGCATCAAATTCTAAAGTTAATGATTATTTGCACACAAAAAAAAAGTTTATCAGTTTGAACATCAAATATGTTGTCTTTGTAGCATATTCAACTGAATATGGGTTGAAAATTATTTGCAAATCATTGCATTCCGTTTATATTTACATCTAACACAATTTCCCAACTCATATGGAAACGGGGTTTGTAATAACATGAGAAAAGTAATACTCAACGTATACGTATTTTCTCATTACCAAAACACAAAAATGTATATCTTGACAAAAGTCAAATAAAAGTAAGTTAAAAATTATTAATTAATAAATAAAATACATACTTTTCTCACTTTTCTTAAAAATCCTCCACTCCGAAGCTCCAACCTAAAAGTGCCTTGTACTTGTCTCCAAAACAACCTCTGAGGCAGGAGGCTGTTCACTTTCGTTTTCACCCCGAACAGTGCTTGCTTTGCGCATGCGTCATCCGTCGAGCTGCACAGACAAGGCAACGTTTTTAAAGTGTCTCTTCTTGTCACAAGAAGGTTAGTAATTACTAATGAACTGTAATAATGTGACATTGTGAGCGTGTGTAATAGTTTGGGTGTATTTCTGTCTTGACATGATGTAGTGTGTTGTTAAAGTCAAAAATGAAAGTAGATTTGAACGTGATCTGTTTCATTTTACCAAGAAGAGACTTCCGGGATGGTGACAGGAGTCATTTTGTTTGGACTCTTCACAACCTGCGTGTGTGGTAAGCACTTGTGTTTGATTAAAAAAAATTTTTATATGTAATAAACTTGTACTTCGGGGTGCGAGTTATTTTGTTCAGTGCATGGACGTAATTTGGATTTCCGAGGCGGGGCTTGAGCTTAGGGGGCGTGGCTCGAAGGAACGTATTTTAACTGATTCAATGCATGATTCTTTTTTCGCTTTTTTATTTGTGCGAAACAATGATATTTAATAATTAATACTATTTGACTTAAACCTAAATGTATTTAAATACATGTTTTGGATTTTATGAATACATGATAAGCAAATAATTGATATATTTTTACCTCTCTTTGTTTATAATGTATATTTTCTGCTGGATATACTCTCTATTTTATGCTGCCTTTTTTTTTTGCTGCAGCTGTTACATTTACTGTAATATTGTACATGGTAATTGGGATTTGTTATATTGTATATATTATATAAAAATATAATATAGTATAATATATGAGTATATATTATATACTGTATATATAATATGTAAACATTACATATATGTAATATTTTATATTGCTACTATGGCACATTTTTAGTCTACTTAATACCTGCATCATCCTTTCCATCCTTACCCTTTCCATTAATTGAAACTGAGAATGTGTGGAAAAAATTCCCTTGTGGATCAATAAAGTTTGTCTAAGTCTAACTAAGTTTAAGTGTAAATAATTGGTATATTTTTAGTGCAAAATAAGACAATAAAAAAAAATACAATTAAGGGCACTTAATTTCTTTTAATCCGTCGATGGGGATAGATTTTTCTGCGCTACACTTCCAACAGTCTAAGAGTCTTAACAGACCACCAAAGTCTGACGTGACATAACACTGCCATTATGAATGTATCCACGACAGGTGTGTCTTGTAAGGCGATATATGTTTGTTATTACATTTCATATGAAGCAACGTGTCAATTATTGATAGACATGTTGTTTTTCAAGTTATTTTTGCTTCTCAACGGTGTCGAACGTGTCAAGGGTGGCGCATAGAGTTAAAAGAAAAAAAACCTCAAGATGACCAGTCCACCCCTGTAACCTGCTCTCTTCCTGGTCCGATGTAATGTACTGTAAACTACACCCATAATATAACAAAACCGTGTTTGAAAAAGTCTATGATCTCACTCACCAATTTAACAGTATCTGTTTTTAAATCAATTTATCAAAAATCTCTCTCCCCTGTGAATGATTGTGACTCGCTCTTGCATGAATCTCCCATCTGGCCACTGATTGGTCAGGTGCTGCATGCTGTCAATCATTGTCACTCTGGCAAAAAGGCAGCACCAGAAAGCTAATCAATAAACTTGTGGCCGGACTAAAAGGGCAGCTGGTACTATTGTCTTCATTCAATAGCGTTACATTATTTTTGGTCATTAAAAAGCAAAGGGTCGGCAACCCAAAATGTTGAAAGAGCTATATTGGATTAAAAGTGGGAAAAAAAAAAATCTGTCTGGAGCCGTAAAAAAATCTAAGTCTTACATAAGTGTTACAATGAAGGCAACACATGATGTGTCTACATTAGCTGTAATAGCCTACTATCAAAATGATTATGTGTCGCAGGCTGACGCAAATCTTCGTTGACAGAAATGTTGAAATGTAATATTTATTCCACACATTATTACAACATTGGAAAACATTAGTAAAATGGAGGCTTCTCAGAGGGTGAGATAACTCCTGGAAATGACTGGCTTAGAATGGCCAAATGTATAGATGTGTGGGTCCAATTCAAAGGAAACGGCAGGCTGTCTTCTTCTAATGGATTTATTACAATCTTTGCAAGCTGGGTAACGTTTGCTGTGGTCTGGAACAACATGGCACACAAACAACGGAATCGGAAATGCAGCCAGTACTACATACAGATAATGTGGTATGAGACATATACATTAAAAACACAGACGACATAAGTAAAGGAAATTAAATGAGCTCAAATATACCTACAAACGAGGCGTGATGATGCATTATGTACACACAGCTAGCCTTAATAGCATGTTATCATCGATTAGCTTGAAGTCATGCACTGACCAAATATGCCCGATTAGCACTCCACACAAATAAATAACATCAACAAAGCTCACCTTTGCACACATTTACGCACAGCATAAAACGTTTGGTGGACAAAATTAGACAAAGAAGGAGTGGCATAAAACACGTATTTCTGTGGCAGCATCGGAGAAAGTTTTACATGTAAACAAACTATGGTGAGTTCAAGGACCGGCAAAATTAGTAGGACAAAACCACGCTTGCCAAACACTCTCACCAGTGAAGCATGTTTAATACATAAAGTGGGATTTCTAACAATTAGGAAGGTCATGTTTGTCCTCCTACAGAAATCATATGAAAACAAAAAATATATTTGTCCCTCATCTTTTTCCATTTTCATCAATTTTTTTAAAAAGCTCCAGAGAGCCACTAGGCTGGCGCTAAAGAGCCACAGGTTGCCGACCCCCGGCCTAACCTTATCTCTAGCTATAAGCTAATGCCAGCGGAAAAAAACTGTGTGCTTTAGTTGGATCTTGCGGGGTTCACTGTGGCATTTGCTACGCCAACTAGCAGTGTGGAGACTGGTAACCTGCACTTTAGTAGGTGTAAGTATTCATTAAAAACAAGGCAGAGGTTTTATCTAACAAGTATATAGTTGCACCGGCCGAAAATGCATAATAAAGAAGGAAAAAAACATATATAAGTCGCACTGGAGTATAAGTCGCATTTTTTGGGGAAATGTATTTGATAAAAGCCAACACCAAGAATAGACATTTGAAAGGAAATTTAAAATAAATAAAGAATAGTGAACAACAGGCTGAATAAGTGTACGTTATATGACTCATAAATAACCAACTGAGAACGTGCCTGGTATGTTAACGTAACATATTATGGTAAGAGTCATTCAAATAACTATAACATATAGAACATGCTATACGTTTACCAAACAATCTGCTAAAAGCTAAATCCGATTAAATCTTATACGTCTAGTCTCTTACGTGAATGAGCTAAATAATATTATTTGATATTTTACGGTAATGTGTTAATAATTTCCACACATAAGTCGCTCCTGAGTATAAGTCGCACCCCCGGCCAAAACTGCTACTTATAGTCCGAAAAATACGGTAATATTTTTGGCCACTGTGACATTACAGAAAGTTTGAACAGTTACAAAGTGTTAGAATTTGGGAAAACAAAACACTGTACTTTACAATCAAGTACCACTTGATGGAATCTCTGTAGCACAGTTTGAGAATCACGGACCTACAGCATAACAATAAGCCAGGAGACAGCTAGTATCCCAAGGACTGTGTTGTGGTGGTAGTTTTGCATTCTGCAAATCCCTCTCAGAATAATAACCTTGCTTCTTGTCTTCCATTTTCTATTCAAACTGTGATGCGCAGCGTCCGGGGTTGCTGACGTGGTCCTGTCCTGCGAGTTCATTGAGGACTCAGTCAGAGGGCAAGGGGATTCTGGCTTCGCCAGATCGCCGGCTACCCTCATCTTGCGAGACGTCTCCGTTGCGTCCAATGATGAGTCACTGGCAGCGCTCACACCATTTGTTCCACCGTTCGAGCCGGATCCATCCAACCTTCTGTTCGAGTCCAAAGGTTATTTCTCTCTTCCCCACCAGAAAATAAATGTCTCCTCTTTTGACGTTTCCCCCTCTGTCCATGGCAGCGCCAGCCTGGGAAATTCCCAACGCAGAGTTGTTGCTCCACGCCGACTGCAACGAGCAGGAGGTGATGTGCGAAATAACCGCTTATAACCCCCGCGGTTTAAAGGCAGAGTTAGGAACGAGCTATTTCATGGTGTCCATCGATGTGAAAGGTGTGGACTTCAGCGCTATGTTGATCCTCCACACCTTGCCTGTGGTAGCGGACCAGATGACTGTAATGCAAACCGCACTGGGCCTGCCTATGACCCATGCTGGAACGCTGCTAACTGAGTGTGAGACACAGTTATTACCCAAACACAACTGTTAAGTGTTAAAGCTGCTCTAAGACATCTTTGTCCCTCTACCTCCCCAGTGTCCTTTCTGGTGTTTTCCACTGCTAAGGCTCCATCTGGCCCTCTGAAAGCCGATTGCCTCCTCAGCTGTGGTTTCAGGTATTTAGAGGCATCGCCTGACCAGGAAGTGCACATTGAATGGCGACAGCAGTATCGGGGAAAAGGCCAGAAAATCTACACGATGAAAACAAAGCTCAACGATTCAGAAGGGAGCACGGAGGGTAAGTGAGCGTTGCGTTAAGCTCAGCATTTGTCTCAGAATGTAGACACCATGTTGAGGCTTGTGCTGTCTTCCTGTTCTCAGTGCATAATGACAGGGGGGAATCGAGCATGGATGCTGCCCGGGTTGTTGGTCAAGGAGACACGTCTTTGACCTTGAACAATTTAAAGGTGACGGATGTGGGCGCCTTCATCTGCTCTGTGTTTTTAGGTCCTTTCCACGCCCAGCAAGTGGTCAATCTCGAGATATTTGGTAAGTTTCACATGCATTGGACCTTGTTACTCTATGTTGTGCACGTGTGTGAATGGACAAACATATGGTTACAGTATTCGTGTATGTGACGAGGCAGGCAAATGTTTACATTGGGTGACTGGACAGACAGATGTTTATAGATTGTTTGTATGTGAATGAACATAGGTTGTAAGTATGTGAATGTGTGAATAGACAAACATGGACAAACCGGTGTTGTGGTTGTCTGTATGTGAATGGACAGATACAGTAGGTTTTATACCAGGGGGTCCGCGGGAAGTCCCAAGTTTAAAAAATCATATATATATATATATATATATATATATATATATATATATATATATATATATATATATATATATATATATATATATATATATATATAATTAGGAAGAAAAAAAAAAATATATAAATATATATATATTTTTTCTAAATTATTTTTTTTTAAAAATCTGTCCTTTCTAATCTACCGCTTGTTACTCTCGGTGTCTCCTAGCCACTCAGGCAAATCATATTGTCTAAAAATGCATTTTCCCATCGATAACATGACATCATCGCGCTCGGAATATATATATATATATATATATATATATATATATATATATATATATATATATATATATATATTTTTATATTTATGTACAGCCCGGCCCCCGGCCAAATTTTTTTAACCCAATGCGGCCCCCTGAGTCATAAAGTTTGGGGACCCCTGTTTTATACTGTATGTGAGTGGACATACAGATCTTGACATTTTGTGTGCGTGTGTGTGTGTAAAATGAAATACATATATTTTCATTGTTTATGTATGGAAGTGGATCAACAGGTTTTTACCATACGTGTGTAAATATATGCAAACATATCTTTACATTATCTGTATGTGTGAATGGACCGACAGATGTTGTCATTGTATGTGATTGGACTAGGGTTGTACGGTATACCGGTACTAAAAATGTACCGCGGTACTAATGAATTAGAAACGGTACTATTCTGCCTCTGAAAAGTACTGGCACTGTTTTGGTTTTTTTAACGGCCATTACGGTGCGTCACGTCGTGACATTGCTGCAGCAGAGGTGCATGTTGGGCAATGCACCCGTACGGAGTACTTACAAGCAGACACAGTGTAAAGACATGAGAGGCAGAATGGACGCATTTTTGCGTCCATTTAAAAACTAACGGTAAAGGTGATACTATAAACACTGAAGCACCGCTCTTCAAGAGGGGCTTTAAAACATTGCTAGCTCGAGGCGAACATCCATCCGCAGTCAGCAGTGTTTTAGCTACTTCTAAATCACTAATCCTCGACAAATAAAGTAAGTTTCTTCCAAGTATCATCCCTGCAAGACGATGCATGCTTCACTACACACTGTGGGAGGAACAATAGCTAACCACTGACAACAAGCTGGCGCTCCAAATGTAAACCAATGGGTGGCTCTACACAGACATGGACTGTAACGATACCAAGTACAAGAGCTGTATCTAGTCGATACCACAATGATTACATCGATATTTTTTGTATCACAAAATATGTTGTCACTTTTTTATTGTTTATGAAGTCTGGAAATAAGTCCCTGGATACAGTACAATTTTAATTATAACCAATGTATATTACTTGGTATTGGAACGATATCAAAATGTGTAGTATCACCTAAAAGTAATGTAAAGTATCCAAACAACCAAGGAATGAGTGCTTATTAAATTTGAACAGAAGTGTAGATAGAACATGTTCAAACAGAACGTAAGCAGATATTAACAGTAAATGAAAAAGTAGATTAATAATCCATTTTCTACCGCTTGTCCCTTATAATTTTGACAAAACAGTAGAATGGGAAATGACACAATATGTTACTGCGTATGTCTGCAGCTAAATTAGGGGCCTTTGTTTGCTTACTTACTACTAAAAGAGGAGTTGCCTGGAATATTCACTATGTTATTTTATGACAAAATTCTTCTTTAATTGCAATAAGAAACACATGTTTGATGTAATATAAGATTGTCTGTTAAAACAAAGCCAATAATTGTTTTTTTGTGGTCCCCTTTATTTTGAAAAGTACTGAAAAGTATCGAAATACATTTTGGTAACGGTGACGGTACCAACATATTGCTATCAGGACAACCCTAGATTGGATAGACCGATATATGAGTTTATGAACTTTCCTTATGTGTGTGTATAGACAGACTCATGTTTGCATGTTGTGTGTGTGAATAAACAGACATTGGCATCGTGTGTGTCTGCAAATTGACACATGTTTAAAGGCCGTGTGTGTGTATGTGAATGGATAGAAACTTGGTTACATTATGTGTGCAAGTGAATATGGACAAAAGAAAATACTGCGTGAATGGACATACAGATGTTTACATTTTGTGTGAAAACGGATAACAATTGGTATTATGTGCTCGTTGAAAAACATGTATCGTTGTGTGTTTTAATGTGATGTTTACACTGTTGGTGTAGTACAGATGTGTGTGTGTGTAAATGGACAGACCAATGTTTATGAAACGCTTTACTCTATCCCGCCCTTTTTTGTAGAACCTCCCGTTGTTTCACTCTCAGAGACGAAGCTGGTTTTAAAGGGGGACGCCGCCCAGACTATAAAGTGCCATTGCAGTAACTACTTCCCTCTGGATGCTCAGGTCCGTCAGCACACTTTAAAAAAGAACGCACCTGGCCGACATGCAGCACTTCACGTGTTGGCATTTACCTCGCAGGTGGAGTGGTTGTCACGCTCGCCGACAGACAAGGAGCCCACCCTCTTCCCCAACCAGGGCTCGCTGTCCAGCCACCGGAAGCACGGCAACGGCACGTACACCCTCTCGTCCCGCCTCAGCGTGCCCGCCAGCGTCGCCCACGGAACAGAAATCATCTGCAAGGTGTCACACCAAGCTCTGGATGCTCCTCTCATTGTTAGTCTACTCGTAGAACACCAAGAACCAGGTACTACTGACCTATTTCATCTTTGAATGTCCACATCAATTGACATAACAAATATCAGACATGACAATATTTTTAAATATAAAACTAGCAACAGGTGTCGTTTAATGGCCGTACTGTTTTGTCATTCTACAGCTGACTACTGGTGGGTGCTGTGCTTCCTGTTTGTCACTGTGCTCTTCTTCTACCAGCTCCTCAAATAGGTAGATCACAGGTCACTGTTTGACTTCATTACTATTTACTTTAATTCAACTCAGACTCTGGTTGATTTTGCACTATTGTTTGGGTTTAAATAAGTCACTGAATTATTTTGTTGTATTAATTATGTTGTGTTTATAGCAATGGTTTAGTTTATTTTGAACATGCTTAAAGGGGCTGTTTGCAACTTTATTAAAGTTTAAAAAAATTTAAAACGAAAAAAAAAAGACAACACCATTGGCTAGCTTATGTTGCCATTAGTGCAGGGGTCTTCAACATTTTCCAGGCCAATGACTCCTAAACTGAAGTAAAGATGGAACGAGCACCCTTACACAGAGTGGTGTATAAAGAGAGTTTGGCCAACTCGGTTTCAGGCGATCTCCTCAATGATTGGTCGAAAGGTTACTGCTATTAACTTTGAGCTGATGCTATGCGTTTGCTGCGCTTCCTGGTTACTTTTCCCACATGTATAAACAGCAAGGGGCTGCTCCACCCACGAGAATTGTGGCAAGCTTTTACATCGCTTTCCCAACAACTCGGAAAGAAGACAAGTGAAGGTAGGCCATAAACACTGGAGAGCGTCTTGAGCAGAGGTGGGTAGAGTAGCCAGAAATTGTACTCAAGTAAGAGTACTGTTACTTTAGTTTAGTTTATTAAGGATCCCCATTAGTCTACACCGCAGTGGAGACTATTCTTCCTGGGGTCCAGACAAAAAATATCACACAATCACAAAACAAAATATTAAAATGCAGTACAACATGATCAAATAATAAAATGTTGTAATACAAAAATAGCAACAACAAAGAACCAAAAAAAGTAATAATAACTTCGAGTTTATATAATAATGTTCATACCAAAGATAAGAAGAGCAATATAAAAATATATATATATATTTTTGCAAAAATAAAACAAAGAACCAATGGTCTAAAATATACACATTAGTGTACCAAAGACAAACAATAAGTGACGAAAAAGTACCATCCATCCATTTTCTACTGCTTGTCCCACAATCAATAAGATAGTCAATAGTCAATAAAAACAGTCATGACATTAGGTACAATCTAGAATAATCTCTTTGCACGCTTTAGAGATTTATTACTCAAGTAAAAGTAAGGAGTAGTCACCCAAATATTTACTTGAGTAAAAGTAAAAAGTATGTTGTGAAAAAACTACTCAAGTACTGAGTAACTGATGAGTAACCTGTTCGTTTAATAATGACGGCAACAAATAATGCACAAAAACATAAAAATAGCAATGAGCAAATTCAGAGCCAGGAATATCTCTTAAGCAACTAAAACAATAATATATATTAAATAATAATACATTCACATAAAAAAAATTAAGGCAAATTGAGCCACAATAACTTAACAGCACCATAGGCTCAGTAGGCAGATATTACAAAGGAAAATAACAAGTTAGCCTTTACGCAAACCATAATCTGATAGGTGTGGGCTGCACCTGGGAACACACTGATTGGTGTTTCTATGCATGCGTGTGTGTGTGTGTGTGTCTATGAGGCTGCAGTGCGTTAATAAATGTCCCCATACAATGTACATTTGACAGTGATTCATAGCAGGGAAGCTAACATCAGCCTACGGTGACAGCCAAAATATCTACTAACATTACTTACCGCGATGTGCTTCCTCAAATTTGACGTTGAGTTCATGTAAGCTTAAGCTTGTTGTTGTTTGCCGCTGAAACTTTATGTGCAGTTAACCATGTGACCTAGTCTAGTCTATAAAATCCGCTACACCTCCCTGATACCGAAGTACATGTCAAACTACTTCCTTAACGTAAATGACCGCCATAACCACAACACCAGGGGGTGCTCCACTAACCACGTTAAACCCAGATTCCGAACTAACAAAGGTCTTAACTCATTCTCTTTCTATGCCACATCAATGTGGAATGCGCTCCCAACAGGTATAAAAGAAAGGGCATCTCTATCCTCCTTCAAAACCGCAATAAAAGTTCACCTCCAGGCAGCTACAACCCTAAACTAACACCCTCCCCGGATTGCTAATAATCAAATGTAAACAATCAAATGCAGATACTTTTTCTTTTTCTTATGCCTTCTGATCTCTCTCTCTCTCTCTCTCTCTCTCTCTCTCTCTCTCTCTCTCTCTCTCTCTCTCTGTCCACTACTTGATGTCCATACCCCCCCCCCCCCCCTGATTGTAAATAATGTAAATAATTCAATGTGATTATCTTGTGTGATGACTGTATTATGATGATAGTATATATGATAGTATATATCTGTATCATGAATCAATTTAAGTGGACCCCGACTTAAACAAGTTGAAAAACTTATTCGGGTGTTACCATTTAGTGGTCAATTGTACGGAATATGTACTTCACTGTGCAACCTACTAATAAAAGTCTCAATCAATCAATCAAACCGCCTGGCTCTGTTTGATTGGTGAAACAGAGTCAAACGTCACCAGTGACTGCATTTGATTGGTGAAACGAAGGCATGCGATAGATCCCACTTGAAGGTCTGTCTGACAAACCAAAACAAACAAAGCGTGCATTAACAGATCGATAAAAATCAGTAGCGAGTAGCGAGCTGAATGTAGATAAATGGAGCGGAGTAAAAGTAGCGTTTCTTATCTATAAATATACTCAAGTAAAAGTATGTTGCATTAAAACTACTCTTAGAAGTACAATTTATCCCAAAAGTTACTCAAGTAGATGTAACGGAGTAAATGTAGCACGTTACTACCCACCTCTGGTCTTGTGCGAGGTAAACACAGGAGCGAACACACACAGGCTAATACAAATAATAAACAGAAGAAATGAACACATTAAAAACATAGTTTGACAAAAACAGACCATCTTTGAATCTCAGTAAAAGTTAAATAATGCAATTCGGTAGCAGCAGGAGAGAAAGCCAAACACAAATACAAACAGACGGACATTGAAAGAGGGTGTAATAATTGATGAGAAAATGGACTGGAAATCTCATTAAAAAATACACAACATAAAGTGTAGACAAATATGTCAATAATGCAGGGGTCACCAACCTTTTTGAAACCAAGAGCTACTTCTTGGGTACTGATTAATGCGAAGGGCTACCAGTTTGATACACACTTAAATAAATTGCCAGAAATAGCCAATTTGCTCAATTTACCTTTAACTCTATGTTATTATTAATAATTAATGATATTTATCTTTGTGGAAACACTGATCATCTTAATGATTTCTCACAATAAATATATATAGAAACAGATAAATATCAATATGCAACCCTTTATTTTTATATTTTCTCTAAGTGCACATTTTTCAAATTGAACATTTTCAAATGATCACTTCTAAGACAGTCTTGTGAAATCACAATATCCCATTTTAACTAGCTAGCCACTAACATTTTTTAACAAATCATGAATTACTTTGCACCATGTTTGTACAAATAATAACTCATGTAAAATACAAAAGTCAACTCTCAAATTTGTAAATAATTCATGTCACACTTTGAACTGGACACCAAATCTGTTATCTGTTTCTTTGTCAGTTAGTGAAGACCAAGTCTTTAAAATATTTTCTTGGATTTTCAAATTCTATTTGAGTTTTGTCTCTCTTAGAAGTAAAAATGTCGAGCAAAGCGAGACCAGATTGCTAGTAAATAAATAAAATTTAAAAAATAGAGGCAGCTATTTGAGCTATTTTTAGAACAGGCCAGCGGGCTACTCATCTGGTCCTTACGGGCTACCTGGTGCCCGCGGGCACCGCGTTGGTGACCCCTGCAATAATGAATAAAACAAAATATGTTTGGGACCAAAATCACTCTATTGCTCGCCAGTTATTGTGCAGAAATATAGGGCAATAATTACAAAAGTACTTATTCACTTAGCACAGGCCTGGGCAATTATTTTTCCTCGGGGGCCAAATTTAGAGAAACAAATGTGTCTGGGGGCCGGTATATCTATTTTTAGCAACACTAATACAAAATCTCAAATAATGTCTGAAAGTTATGACAGACTGCCTTAAAAAACAAAATGGAATTTAATTTTTTTTTACTGAATGAGACACCCAGAATGTACATGAAAATAAAGAATGTGGGATTTACAATATTAACTATGACCGATAAAACACTGAATATTGACAACATATGAATGTCACACCCCCTTTCGATCGACATATTTTAAAATCAAGCAAAATGCAATAAACACAGTGAAATATGAACGCGAACGGTAAAAAAAAGACCCATCTACAATCTGATATAACTGATATATCGCTAAGCTTTAGAACTTTGTTGTAAAAAAACCCGCATTTCAGGCTGGCCCCTGTGGAAATGCTCCCTACCCACACTGCTTGATACCTCGTCTGAGCTGCTGTGACTTAGATTACCATAGTAACTAATTAGATTACTATAGTAACTGGTATATCATGCAAAAGCGCAGGTTCCAACCATTGAAATACTTTGTATAGTTCAGGGGTCGGCAACCCAAAATGTTGAAAGAGCCATATTGGACCAAAAATACAAAAACAAATCTGTCTGGAGCCGCGAAAAAATTAAAAGCCATATTACATGTGTCATGAGATATAAATTTAATTAAGAGGACTTAAAGGAAACTAAATGAGCTCAAATATAGCTATAAATGAGGCATAATGATGCAATATGTACATGCTTGGCACTCAGCAACAAAGGGTTGGAGTTGGGGGTTAAATCACCAAAATGATTCCCGGGCGCGGCGCCGCTGCTGCCCACTGCTCCCCAAGGGGATGGGACAAATGCAGAGGACAAATTTCACCACATCTAGTGTGTGTGTGACAATCATTGGTACTTTAATCTTTAATATAGCTAGCCTAAATAGCATGTTAGCATCGATTAGCTTGCAGTCATGCAGTGACCAAATATGTCGGATTAGCACTCCACACAAGTCAATAACATCAACAAAACTCACCTTTGTGCATTCATGCACAACGTTAAAAGTGTGGTGGACAAAATGAGACAGAAAAAGAAGTGGCATAAAACACGTCCTAGAAAGTCGGAGAAAGTTAAACATGTAAACAAACTATACGGTGAGTTCAAAGACCGCCAAAATTAGTAGGACAAAACGGCGCTCAACAAATACTCGAATCAGTGAAGCATGTTTAATATAAACAGTGTGATTTATAACAATTAGGGAGGTTTGTGTAATGTTAATCCTCATACAGAAACCATACTAAAACAAAAAAAATGAATTTTTTTCCCCTCATCTTTTTCCATTCTTCATACATTTTTGAAAAATCTCCAGAGAGCCACTAGGGCGGCGCTAGAGCCGTGGGTTGCCGACCCCCCGTATAGTTGAAGACTTAGGTCATTTGAAAACATCACTGCACATCATAATGGCAGCTACAGTTTCCATCTTAAAGATCTAAAAAAAATTTGGGAAATGTCCGGCGGGCCGGATTGAAAAGCTTAAGGGGCCGCATGTGGCCCCCGGGCTTTAATTTGCCCAGGTCTGACTTAGCATGTTACAAAAATGAAAGATCAGTTATGATAATACATAGGGATGTCCGATAATGGCTTTTTGCCGATATCCGATATGCCGATATTGTCCAACTCTTTAATTACCGATACCGATATCAACCGGTACCGATATCAACCGATATATACAGTCGTGGAATTAACACATTATTATGCCTAATTTGGACAACCAGGTATGGTGAAGATAAGGTACTTTTAAAAAAAATGAATCAAATAAAATAAGATAAATAAATTAAAAACATTTTCTTGAATAAAAAAGAAAGTAAAACAATATAAAAACAGTTACATAGAAACTAGTAATTAATGAAAATTTGTAAAATTAACTGTTAAAGGTTAGTACTATTAGTGGACCAGCAGCACGCACAATCATGTGTGCTTACGGACTGTATCCCTTGCAGACTGTATTGATATATATTGATATATAATGTAGGAACCAGAATATTAATAACAGAAAGAAACAACCCTTTTGTGTGAATGAGTGTGAATGGGGGAGGGAGGTTTTTTGGGTTGGTGCACTAATTGTAAGTGTATCTTCTGTTTTTTATGTGGATATAATAAAAAAAACAAAAAACGATACTGATAATAAAAAAAACGATACCGATACTTTCCGATATTACATTTTAACGCATTTATCGGCCGATAATATCGGCAGACCGATCTTATCGGACATCTCTAATAATACATAATAAGTGATACATACAGTGATTACATGTACATTGAAGGCAGACACCACAGTTGACATACTTCTCATAAAACTCACTTATTCTCTGTGACTGTTGGTCCAAAGCTAATAAGATTTTGGCAAAATGAGATTAATACGTTTTTTGTTTATTTTTGGTCGTTCTGTGTATTTTTTTAAGTTTATTGCGCCGTCAAGTGCATGTTAGAGTCCCTGCTGGTCACTAAACACTGTAGGAATGTGGCAGCAGACTGCATCGCGTACGGCTGCACAATTATACGCTTTATTGTAAGTTTATGAGCTGGAGTATGTTTCGAATTATATCTAGACTATTTATTTTGGTTTATTTTGCAAGAAAAACGACAGCAGTTTCATGCATCCGGGCACAGCCGCACACGTCCTCGGTAGCAGTCATGGCGCCTGTTTTTTAGTTGGTCATACTCCCTTTACACACGACTCTGCCCCGACGTAAATATCTTGTATAAAATTGTGTTTCAAATGAAACTGGTCCTTGAGGTATTTTGTTATTGTACTATATTCACTGTATCCTTCTGCCTGTGCAAGCTGCAACTCATTTTGGAGCGAATCTCTTGTTATCAGCCAATTTATCTGTTCACTACAGCGTGTTGGATTAATGAGAATGTGTATTTAAATGATATTTTCAAAAAAATCAGATTGATCATATTATGGAATTTGAATTACCGTATTTTTCGGAGTATAAATCGCACCGGAGTATAAGTCGCACCGGCCGAAAATGCATAATAAAGAAGGAAAAAAACAAATATAAGTCGCACTGTCTCATTTTTTGGGGAAATGTATTTGATAAAAGCCAACACCAAGAATAGACATTTGAAAGGCAATTTAAAATAAATGAAGAATAGTGAACAACAGGCTGAATAAGTGTACGTTATATGAGGCATAAATAACCAACTGAGAACGTGCCTGGTATGTTAACGTAACATATTATGGTAAGAGTCATTCAAATAACTATAACATATAGAACATGCTATACGTTTACCAAACAATCTGTCACTCCTAATCGCTAAATCCCATGAAATCTTATACGTCTAGTCTCTTACGTGAATGAGCTAAATAATATTATTTGATATTTTACGGTAATGTGTTAATAATTTCACACATAAGTCGCTCCTGAGTATAAGTCGCACCCCCGGCCAAACTATGAAAAAAACTGCGACTTAAAGTCTGAAAAATACGGTAATCATGATTAATCACAAGTGATGACTTGCTTGCATAATTAAAAATTTGCTAAAGAAAGAACCCAATATTTGTATACAAATGCTAAATAATATTGTCAGACTGTCATCCAGGGACATTTTTAAATGTTTTACTTCAGGTATGTCAAACTCTAGGCCAGGGGGCCAGATCTGGCCCGCCACATCATTTTATGTGGTCCACAAAGGCCTGGAAATAATATGTGTCAATAAAGTACTTTATCTTTTCTTACTAAATGTATTTGTTCTTTCCATTTTTAACAGAAAAAAAAAATGCAGGTACCGCATGACATTGCATACCTTTTAAACTTGAATATTATCCAATATAGCAAAAAATATATTATTATACTTTCCAAACATTTTATTTTGTTAAAATACTTACATTTCTGCTTGACTTATGGTTTTAGAGCAAGTTATCAATCAAATTGTACACTGTAAAAATGGCAATACATTTTACTGTAAAATTTCCGATGTTTTTTTTACAGCATATTACTGTAAATTGAAAAAACCCTACCACTGTTTTTTTTACGGGAAATTCTGTCGACTCAGCTGCCAGTGTTATTACTGTAAGATCTGTGGTTGATATTTTTACAGAATCACAGTTTTTTAACTGTAAAAAATTGGCAGCTCAGTTGCCAGAATAAAATAAAAAACGATGGTAAAGTTTTTCCTTTTACCGTAATACGTTGCAAAAAACACTGCACATTTCATAGTGCAATTCTGGTGATTGAGTTGCTAATTTTTTACTGTAAAAAATACAGATTTTTTTTACAGTGTGCATAAAGAAAAAATATAATAATCAAATGCATAGGCAAATTCATACATCATTTGTTGTTATAAGCGGCCCTCTAAAGGGCAGCCATAACTACAATGTGGCCCTCAATGAAAATTAGTTTGACAACCCTGTTTTACTTGAATGTATGTCATTTATTGGCACAAAACTTGGTAACAATTTTATCTAAAGTTTTTCCAGGCTGTATTTTGGAGTGAAATACTCCTCACTCATTTTGTACTGACGTATGTATGCATTGATCTGACCATTGACCGTATAGCGGCTAAGCTAAAAGAGCTTGTACATGATTACTCAAAGTTTATGATACATTTTTTTGTGATTAATCACATGAGTTAAATGGGCTGCTTGCAACATTTACACAGATGCCTGATTGATTGATTGATTGATTGATTGATTGATGGATTGATTGAAACCTTTATTAGTAGACTGCACAGTACAGTACATATTCCGTACAATTGACCACTAAATGGTAACACCCGAATACGTTTTTCAACTTGTTTAAGTCGGGGTCCACGTTAATCAATTCATGGTATAAATATATGCTATCAGCATAATACATAATACCTAGAGGGCGCCAACTTTCCAATGTATTGTAGGCGTTATATCCCGCCCTGTTACGTCTTCTACAATGTGATGATGTAACTACGTACGTGCGTAACATATGCATTAGCTTTGGGTGTTGTTGGCTAATGATATTAGCGTCAGCTGTCATTCAATGTATATTCTATGATGACAATAACATGACTACAAATTGTTCGTTGCTTCTCTTGCACAGTTTTTGTGTACGTGTTGACGAGACAGGGTGAGTGACCGCCGTAAACAGCACTTATTTTGTAAATATAGACAATTGTCAAACGTGTGTGTTCTGTTAAACCACTAATGGTAACATTAGACATTTTGGTTATATTTTTTGCTGAGTTGCAAACAGCACCTTTAACTTTAACTCTTACTTTGACAGCCCTAATTTAAAGACATTAACATACACATTAACAACCAAATATTTTTCACCACCCCCCTTTGAAGACCACTGCATTTGTGGTTTACCAAATATTTTTTTGAAGTGTCTATATTTTTCACTAAACACAAATTGCAGGGAGTGCGTGCACATACATACAAGTAGTCCAAGACAAGACAATTTGAAGACATTTAACAGTTTGCAGTCGTGTTATAATAGTCTATACCAGTGGTTCCCAAAGTGGGCCGTGCGCCCCCCTGTGGACAGTTGGGGTGGAATGACGTGCGCCAATGGTTACCATATTTTTCGGACTGTAAACACACTTGCACACTTAAAAGCCTTTCATTTTCTCAAATGTCGACAGTGCGCCTTATAACCCGGTGCGCCTAAAGTACGGAATAATTCTGGTTGTGCTTACACACCTCGAAGCAATTTTATTTGGTACATGGTGAAATGATAAGTGTGACCAGTAGATGGCAAAAAAGAGATATGTGTAGACTGCAATATGACGCCAGTAAACAACAACCAAAACTTTAAATATGCCTTTGAAAATATAGAACATTACACACGGTGCTGAAAAATCTGTTGAAATGTTTTAGTACGACTTTGAAGTCGCACCGCTTGATGGATTGTCGGCGCATTACGACTACCCTAGTCAGAGATACAAGTGTTATTATGGTGTGTGTATAAGGACCGCAAAATGGCACCTATTAGCAGACATAGTATCTGGTGTTTTGTTTCACAGTATTATTCTAAACCAACTTTTCTTACCTTCTGGTACCTGCTCATCTGTATTTGGGATCTGCATAAGTCCTGAAAATTTGCGCGCCTCCGCCATTGTAGTCCGTGAAAACACCGTAGTCGACAAGCTGCTTCTTTTTCACTATCTTCTTGTTATGGGACATTCATCCTGTGCTGTTGCCATTTCTAATATAGAGTAGCATAAAGTTCTTACTTATATCTGCCATGAAAGCGCTAAAACATACCGGTGTAGCGGATTTACATAATCCACCCAAGGAATTTATTGATTTATGTAAAGTCTGAATGTCATTAAAACAGTTAGCGCCATCTTTTGACACTTCTTCCACTCCCGTCCTCGCACGCTACACTGCTACAACAAAGATGACGGGGAGAAGACGCTGTCAAAGGTGAGCCACGTAAATAAGAGACGGTCAGAAAGCGGCTTGAAGATGATCTGTAAAACATAATCTATGCAACATTTGACTAAAGAACCACCTTTACATGTTATGTAGACCACAAAGAAGTGTTTTCCATTGAGAAAAAAATTATCATAATATGACTCCTTTAAAGGCCTACTGAAATGAATTTTTTTTATTTAAACGGGGATAGCAGATCCATTCTATGTGTCATACTTGATCATTTTGCGGTATTGCCATATTTTTGCTGAAAGGATTTAGTATAGAACAACGACGATAAAGTTCACAACTTTTGGTCTCTGATAAAAAAAAGCCTTGCCCCTACCGGAAGTAGCGTGACGTAGTCAGTTGATCATCTCCTCATATTTTACTATTATTTTCAATGCAGCTAGAGCGATTCGGACCGAGAAAGCGACGATTACCCCATTAATTTGAGCGAGGATGAAAGATTTGTGGATGAGGAACGTTAGAGTGACGGACTAGAATGCAGTGCAAGCCATATCTTTTTTCGCTCTGACCGTAACTTAGGTACAAGCTGGCTCATTGGATTCCACACTCTCTCCTTTTTCTATTGTGGATCACAGATTTGTATTTCAAACCACCTCGGATACTATATCTTCTTGAAAATGAGAGTCGAGAACGCAAAATGGACATTCGCGGTGACTTTTATCTCCACGACAATACATCGACGAAACACTTTAGCTACGGAGCTAACGTGATAGCATCGTGCTTAACTGCATATAGAAAAAAAAAAAAAAAATCCCTGACTGGAAGGATAGACAGAAGATCAACAATACTATTAAACCATGGACATGTAACTACACGGTTAATGCGTTCCAGCCTGGCGAAGGTTAACAATGCTGTTGCTAACGACGCCATTGAAGCTAACTTAGCTGGGGAGCTAACGTGATAGCATCGGGCTCAAATGCAGATAGAAACAAAATACATAAGCCCCTGACTGGAAGGATAGACAGAAAATCAACAATACTATTAAACCATGAACATGTAAATACACGGTTAATGCTTTCCAGCTTGGCGAAGCTTAAAAATGCTGTTGCTAACGACGCCATTGAAGCTAACTTAGTATAACGGGTTCTCACAGAGCTATGATAAAAACATTAGCGCTCCACCTACGCCAGCCAGCCCTCATCTGCTCATCAACACCCGTGCTCACCTGCGTTCCAGCGATCGACGGCACGACGAAGGACTTCACCCGATCATCCGTGCGGTTGGCAGCTAGCGTCGGCTAGCGCGTCTGCTATCCAAGTCAAAGTCCTCCTGGTTGTGTTGCTACAGCCAGCCGCTAATACACTGATCCCACCTACAACTTTCTTCTTTGCAGTCTCCATTGTTCATTAAACAAATTGCAAAAGATTCACCAACACAGATGTCCAGAATACTGTGGAATTATGAGATGAAAACAGAGCTTTTTGTATTGGCTTCAATGGGCTACCGATACTTCTGTTTCACTGGCTACGTCACGCGCATACGTCATCATCCAAAGGCGTTTTCAACCGGAAGTTTAGCGGGAAATTTAAAATTGCACTTTATAAGTTAACCCGGCCGTATTGGCATGTGTTGCAATGTTAAGATTTCATCATTGATATATAAACTATCAGACTGCGTGGTCGGTAGTAGTGGCTTTCAGTAGGCCTTTAATGCACCTTATAATCCGGTGCGCCTTTTGTATGGAAATAGACATAACTAGACATGCTCATCGGCAGTGCGCCTTATAATCCGGTGTGCCCTGTGGTCCGAAAAATATGGCAAATTGCATGACGTACACCTCCAAAAAATCTAAAAGTAAAAAAAAATAAAAATTTAATGCATGAAATTATTTACAATCTATCTACAATAGTTCTACTTCTTTGTTGAATCACCATTGTTCATTGGCGATGGGAAAGCTAACAAGCTAAATAAAGTTGTGACATCAAGTCGCACACTCAACCCTGAGGAAGACCATCTATAAAAGCAGGGGTATCCAAAGTGTGGTGCAGGGGCCATTTGGTGCCACGGCTTGTTGTATTTGGGACCTCTGCTAACCCAGAAAAAATATGAAAAATATAGCGAAAGGCATGAAGAGAATATGCTCAAATGTTATAGAAAACTAACTATAACACAAAACTCAACAACAGCCACTGAGTCTTGATGTTTGAGTTTGTTCTTCACGCATACATTTTGCCATTCTCTTTTGATTCTAAAAATACACATATTTGACTACAAACCATGTTCTTGTCACACAGTACTTTTTGTCCACACGCGCAAAAGCCGCTCTTACGTGCGAAAAGGGGGCGTGGCAAACAAAAGGTTGGGAACCACTGCTCTATACGTTCAATGATAGCCAACGTGAGAAGCTAAACTTTGCCAACTTTGCAAACAGCCACTTTGACAAAATGACACTGAAGTCCATCACTTGTTTACACTTGCACCAGTTAACACAGACCTGGGCAATTATTTTGACCCGGGGGCCAAATTTTGAGGAGAAAAAATGTGTCTGGGGGCCGGTATATCTATTTTTAGGAACACTAATACAAAACCTCACAATAATGTCTGATTGAATGCTAAAAACGTTATGACAGACCGCCTTAAAAAAACGGAATCCTCCCCATTGTTGCTGCAACACAAATGTGAAAACGGTGTAAAAATCAAAGCGTAATTAAAAAATGACACTTGATATTGATAAAAACGTATCAATAAACCATAATGTATATACCAGGTTACGACTTGTTGTTGGGGGGGAAAAAAAGAAGGAAATTGCACATCTCAGAACAGTTGCATTATTAATGTCTTTTATTGGCATCAGCAAAATCCAACAAGCATGCATTTCTTCTTGCAGACATCATTTTTTTTTTGCATTTTAAGTCCGTATAATATTGTTGCGCAATATCATTTGACTTTTTCATACCTACATGTATGCAGAAATCCACTCTCAATGAGTCTTATTAGATGACAAAATGCCTCTGAAATATACTCTCTTTACAAGCGCCTCCACAAAAAAGTCCCCCTTGTTCTGCGACAGATGCATGTTAGATGTCTCAATGCTACATGATGTTAACAGTTCAAAGTTGGGCATGAGTCATGGCTTTGCAAAAGCATTCGTTTCTAACGATTCTGATCAGATGCAAATTAAGAGCAAAACGTATACGGTCGTCGGTTAGCTAAAGAAAGGGCGGATGCAGAAGTGGCGCCGTTCTGCAGAAAAACTACGTCGGTCATGCAAATAGGAAACACGCGGCCCACCTTGGCCTACTTTCTGTGATTGTGTAATGTAAGCAATAAAACACTTGACAGGAACTACAGCCGTGGAAGAGTTAATTTCTTGGTCTTTACGTGGATTAAGAGGAAAGTCAAGTGTCCTGATTTAAATCTCTTCCCTAGAAAACTCTCAAGTGGACATAATGTTCCTGTCTCTGGCTCTTACTGTTAATCTACTCTGCATGGCAATTGTCTTTCTCAGTGTCTGCATCTCTCCTTTGCTCCGGGAACACATCGTGTGGAACTGTCACCTCGGAAATCAACACACTCCCAAAGAAAAGATGTTTTGTGTTAGTAGGCGGCAACCACAATGGCGTGTCTTTGTTTACAAATGTAGCAAAGTTTGTCAACAGCAATATTCCGCTTTGGTAAAATCCCAGATAGAAAGGACGGCGAAATCACCACATAGGTCCTTCGTCCTCCCACTCCGTTGCCCTCAATAATGCATGAGGATGAACAGTTAAGACAAAACAAAAGCTGCCGTGATGTGTGATGTGCGAGGGGAGGGGAGGATAAAAGGGGAAGAGTGGTGCTTGGATTTTTTTTTTTTTTTTTAAATCTCTTTCGCTGTCATCCATCTCACAACTTTCTCAAGTCCATATCCGTCTTTAGTGATGGGGCGGCGCTTAGTAGAAGAAGTACACTGCGGATGACAAAGACAGGAAGTCATTTATCTAATGGTGCCCCTCCTCATACAGTAAACAAACCGTAAATACACTCACAAGATTCCTTATTTTAATACCGTAGGTCACACGTGTCAAACTCGAGGCCCGGGGCCACATTATTTTATATGGCCCTTGAAGGCCTGGGAAAAAAATGCGTCAATAAGGCTTACTAAATGTATTTGTTCTTTCCGTTTGGACAGAAAAAATGTACGTACTGCATGAAATTGCACATTTGATCCAACTTTAATATTAACCAATATTGCAAAAAATATTGTATCGTCATACTTTCCAAACAGTTTTTGGGGTTAAAGTTTACAACAAATGCTGTAGATATCTGCTATGATTTCAAAGCAAGTTAACCATCAAATTGTTCACTGTAGGATTTAGGAGTTACATTTATGGTGGTTTTTACAATATTTTAACTTTAAATACAAAACCCAAAACCAGTGAAGTTGGCACGTTGTGTAAATGGTAAATAAAAACAGAATACAATGATTTGCAAATCCTTTTCAACTTATATTCAATTGAATAGACTGCAAAGACAAGACAATTAATGTTCGAACTGAGAAACGTATTATTTTTTTTGCAAATAATCATTAACTTAGAATTTAATGGCAGCAACATTTTGCAAAAAAGTTGGCACAGGGGCATTTTACCACTGTGTTACATGGCCTTTCCTTTTAACAACATTCAGTAAATGTTTGGGAACTGAGGAGACCAATTTTTGAAGCTTTTCAGATGGAATTCTTTCCCATTCTTGCTTGATGTGGTATTTTAGGCTTCATATTACACCACACATTTTCAATGGGAGACAGGTCTGGACTACAGGCAGGCCAGTCTAGTACCCGCACTCTTTTACTATGAAGCCACGCTGTTGTAACACGTGGCTTGGCATTGTCTTGCTGAAATAAGCAGGGGCGTCCATGATAACGTTGCTTGAATGGCAACATATGTTGCTCCAAAACCTGTATGTACCTTTCAGCATTAATGGTGCCTTCACAGATGTGTAAGTTACCCAAGCCTTGGGCACTAATACACCCCCATACCATCACAGATGCTGGCTTTTCAACTTTGCGCCTATGACAGTCCGGATGGTTCTTTTCCTCTTTGGTCCGGAGGACACGACGTCCACAGTTTCCAAAAACAATTTGAAATGTGGACTCGTCAGACCACAGAACACTTTTCCACTTTGCATCAGTCCATCTTAGATGAGCTCAGGCCCAGCGAAGCCGGCGGCGTTTCTGGGTGTTGTTGATAAATGGCTTTCGCTTTGCATAGTAGAGTTTTAACTTGCACTTACAGATGTAGTGACAAACTGTAGTTACTGACAGTGGTTTTCCGAAGTGTTCCTGAGCCCATTTGGTTATATCCTTTACACACTGATGCTGCTTTTTGATGCAAAGATCCGTAATATCATCGCTTACGTGCAGTGATTTCTCCAGATTCTCTGAACCTTTTGATGATATTACGGATATTAGATGGTGAAATCCCTAAATTCCTCGCAATAGCTCGTTGAGAAAACTGTTCAACAATTTGCTCAGGCATTTGTTCACAAAGTGGTGACCCTCGCCCATCCTTTTTTGTGAATGACTGAGCATTTCATGGAAGCTGCTTGTATACCCAATCATGGCACCCACCTGTTCCCAATTAGCCTGTTCACCTGTGGGATGTTCCAAATAAGTGTTTGATGAGCATTCCTCAACTTTATCAGTCTTTTTTGCCACTTATGCCAGCTTTTTTTTTAAACATGTTGCAGGGTTCAAATTCCAAATGTGCTAATATTTGCACATATTTTCCAGTTTGAACATTAAATATCTTGTCTTTGCAGTCTATTCAATTGAATATAAGTTGAAAAGGATTTGCAAATCATTGTATTCTGTTTTTATTTACCATTTACACAACGTGCCAACTTCACTGGTTTTGGAAAAAAACAAACTTTTTTTTTTTATTACAGTAAAATTCTGTCAACTGATGGGTGCATCATATGTGAACGTATAAATGTGAATGAACAGACAGATACAGTACTTATTTCCCTTATAACTACATATCTATGTTAGTTGCATTATGTGTGGTGTGAACAGACAGACATAAGACCACATGTAGGTGTCTGTGAATGGACAGACAGGTATTTGCATTATGTGTGTATGTGAATAGACATACTTATCAAGTGCACGTGAATAAATAGACAGATGCACACATAAGTGTGTGTGAATGGGCAGACAAATATCTGCAGGGTGTATGTGCGTGAATGGACATACAAATGTCCACATTATCTGTGTATGTGAACGGACAGACGGATTTTAAAACTGTATCATGAACAGATAGACATTATACAGATATGTGTATTGTATATACAGATATGTGTATTATACAGATATATGGACGGGTATTTGCATATGTGAATGGACAGACATCAGTTTGTATCGTATAAGTGAATGGACAGACACATGTTTGCAGTGTGTATGTGAATGGAAAAACAGATGTTTACATATTATATGAGTATGCAGACAGATGTTTACGTCGTATGTGTGTATGTGAATGTACAGACAGATGTTTGCAAGGTTTATGTGAGTGGGCAGACAAACGTTTGCATCGTATATGTGTATGCGAATGGACTGACAGATGTTTGCATCGTATATATGTAGGAATGTAAATGGCCAAAAAGATGTTTGCATTGTGTATGTTGAATGGACAGACATATGTTTGCAAGGTGTATGTGAATGGACAGACAGATGTTTGCATCTAATATGTGAATGGACAGATATATGTTTGCAAGGTGTATGTGAATGGACAGACAGATGTTTGCATCGTATATGTGTATGGACAAACAAATGTTTGAATCATATGTGTGTGTGAATCGACAGCAATATGTTTGCATGTGTATTTAAATGGACAGACACGTTTGCATTATATATGTGTATGTAAATGGACAGACAGATGTTTGTATCGTATATGTAGGAATGTAAATGGCCAAAAAGATGTTTGCATGTGTATGTAAATGGACAGACACGTTTGCATTATATATGTGTATGTGAATGGACAGACAGATGTTTATATCGTATATGTAGGAATGTAAATGGCCAAAAAGATGTTTGCATTGTGTGTGTGAATGAACAGACAGATGTTTGCGAGGTGTATGTGAATGGGCAGACAAACGTTTGCATCGTATATGTGTATGTGAATGGACTGACAGATGTTTGCATCGTATATGTAGGAATGTAAATGGCCAAAAAGATGTTTGCGTGTGTATGTAAATGGACAGACACGTTTGCATTGTGTATGTGAATGGACAGACAGATGTTTGTATCGTATATGTAGGAATGTAAATGGCCAAAAAGATGTTTGCATTGTGTGTGTGAATGAACAGACAGATGTTTGCGAGGTGTATGTGAATGGGCAGACAAACGTTTGCATCGTATATGTGTATGTGAATGGACTGACAGATGTTTGCATCGTATATGTAGGAATGTAAATGGCCAAAAAGATGTTTGCATTGTGTATGTGAATGGACAGACATATGTTTGCAAGGTATATGTATATGGACAAACACATGTTTGAATGTGAATGGACAGCAATGTGTTTGCATGTGTATGTAAATGGACAGACACGTTTGCATTGTATGTGTGTATGTGAATGGACAGACAGATGTTTGCATCGTATATGTAGGAATGTAAATGGACAAACAGATGTTTGCATTGTGTATGTGATTGTACAGACTGATGTTTGCGAGGTGTATGTGAATGGGCAGACAAACGTTTGCATCGTATATGTGTAAGTGAATGGACTGACAGATGTTTGCATCGTATATGTAGGAATGTAAATGGCCAAAAAGATGTTTGCATTGTGTATGTGAATGGACAGACAGATGTTTGCATCGTATATGTGTATGTGAATGGACAGACCAATGTTTGCAAGGCGTGTGTGAATGGACAGACAGATGTTTGCATCGTATATGTGTATGGACAAACAAATGTTTGAATCATATGTGTATGTGAATGGACAGCAATATGTTTGCATGTGTATGTAAATGGACAAATACATTTGCATTATATATGTGTATGTGAATGGACAGACAGATGTTTGCATCGTATATGTAGGAATGTAAATGGACAAACAGATGTGCGCATTGTGTATGTGATTGTACAGACAGATGTTTGCAAGGTGTATGTGAATGGGCAGACAAACGTTTGCATCATATATGTGTATGTGAATGGACTGACAGATGTTTGCATCGTATATGTAGGAATGTAAATGGCCAAAAAGATGTTTGCATTGTGTATGTGAATGGACAGACATATGTTTGCAAGGTATATGTGTATGTGAATGGACAGACAAACGTTTTCATCGTATATGTGTATGTGAATGGACTGACGGATGTTTGCATCGTATATGTAGGAATGTAAATGGCCAAAAAGATGTTTGCATTGTGTTTGTGAATGGACAGACAGATGTTTGCAAAGCGTATGTGAATGGACAGACAGATGTTTGCATCGTATATGTGTATGGACAAACACATGTTTGAATCATATGTGTATGTGAATGGACAGACAGATGTTTGCGAGGTGTATGTGAATGGGCAGACAAACGTTTGCATCGTATATGTGTAAGTGAATGGACTGACAGATGTTTGCATCGTATATGTAGGAATGTAAATGGCCAAAAAGATGTTTGCATTGTGTATGTGAATGGACAGACATATGTTTGCAAGGTATATGTATATGGACAAACACATGTTTGAATGTGAATGGACAGCAATGTGTTTGCATGTGTATGTAAATGGACAGACACGTTTGCATTGTATGTGTGTATGTGAATGGACAGACAGATGTTTGCATCGTATATGTAGGAATGTAAATGGACAAACAAATGTTTGCATTGTGTATGTGATTGTACAGACTGATGTTTGCGAGGTGTATGTGAATGGGCAGACAAACGTTTGCATCGTATATGTGTAAGTGAATGGACTGACAGATGTTTGCATCGTATATGTAGGAATGTAAATGGCCAAAAAGATGTTTGCATTGTGTATGTGAATGGACAGACAGATGTTTGCATCGTATATGTGTATGTGAATGGACAGACCGATGTTTGCAAGGTGTATGTGAATGGACAGACAGATGTTTGCATCGTATATGTGTATGGACAACCAAATGTTTGAATCATATGTGTATGTGAATGGACAGCAATATGTTTGCATGTGTATGTAAATGGACAAACACATTTGCATTATATATGTGTATGTGAATGGACAGACAGATGTTTGCATCGTATATGTAGGAATGTAAATGGACAAACAGATGTGTGCATTGTGTATGTGATTGTACAGACAGATGTTTGCAAGGTGTATGTGAATGAGCAGACAAACGTTTGCATCATATATGTGTATGTGAATGGACTGACAGATGTTTGCATCGTATATGTAGGACTGTAAATGGCCAAAAAGATGTTTGCATTGTGTATGTGAATGGACAGACATATGTTTGCAAGGTATATGTGTATGTGAATGGACAGACAAACGTTTTCATCGTATATGTGTATGTGAATGGACTGACAGATGTTTGCATCGTATATGTAGGAATGTAAATGGCCAAAAATGTGTTTGCATTGTGTATGTGAATGGACAGACAGATGTTTGCAAGGCGTGTGCGAATGGACAGACAGATGTTTGCATCGTATATGTGTATGGACAAACAAATGTTTGAATCATATGTGTATGTGAATGGACAGCAATATGTTTGCATGTGTATGTCAATGGACAGACACGTTTGCATTACATATGTGTATGTGAATGGACAGACAGATGTTTGCATCGTATATGTAGGAATGTATATGGACAAACAGATGTTTGCATTGTGTATGTGAATGGACAGACTGATGTAAGCAAGGTGTATGTGTATGGACAGACACATGTTTGCATCATGTGTGTATGTGGCAAACAATATGTTTGCATGTGTAGGTAAACTCAGTGGCCTAGTGGTTAGAGTGTCCGCCCTGAGATCGGTAGGTTGTGAGTTTAAACCCCGGCCGAGTCATACCAAAGACTATAAAAATGGGACCCATTACCTCCCTGCTTGGCACTCAGCATCAAGCAGGGCCGGCCCCTGGCATAGGCCGTATAGGCAAATGCTAAGGGCGCCGTCCATCAGGGGGCGCCACGCCAGTGCCACAAATGTTGGAGGAAAAAAAAAAGTTGGTACTATTATTTCTAAATACAAAAAATAATCCCACGTTAATTAAAATGCAAAATAAAGCCTATTTAATAGAAATATAATTTGGTACAACATTACCCCCCCCCCCCCCCATTTCCCCCCGCACGGTGCGACCCCTCCCTTCCCGTATCATGACTCTTTTTGGACGTCACCACATCAAAAAATGAACACAAGATGTCAAAACGGCCAAAACTGTCAGTGCCCAGGGAAGAAAAAAGAGAAAAGAAGAGGAGAAACGAGAAAAAGACAGAGGTAGCAGGTAGGTAACGTTAGCCTACATTAAATTATTTGTCTGTTACAGAATGTGATAGTAACCTGGCTTTTTAGCATTAAGCTAATGTTACATGATTCGGCAATTGCTAATCAATAAATAGTTAGTTCTGTTTTAACGTCGGGTTAATATTGTGGAGGGGGCTAAATTGTTATGGAAAATAATAATGTAACGTTAGGTAATTACAGTACTCCCACCTTACATTCCTTAGGGACATTTGTATTAGATCTTTTAAGCAGGTGTTTTTTGTTTACATTGTTATTGCCTTCTGGTTAGCTAATGTTTGCCCTGCAGGTAATAGTCACTTTTCCACCCCTTTATATATTAGGTACAGTTGTAAGCCTAGTTGTTAAAGTGCACATCATTAATGTTAATTAAGCAATATCACATGAGAGGGAATGCTGTTTTTTAATTTGAGCACTGCTGTGATTCGGTTAAAGATAATCATAACATAACATTCTCATATAATATGTTAATTTGCTTTCTTTAAGTAAAAAAAAAGGTCAAAGACAAAGCTATTCGGTTTCTTGTGAGTATATACACTTCATTGCCGATGTGGGGGGGCGCCACCTAAAATCTTGCCTAGGGCGCCAGATTGGTTAGGGCCAGGCCTGGCATCAAGGGTTGGAATTGGGGGTTAAATCACCAAAAATGATTCCCGGGCGCGGCACCGCTGCTGCCCACTGCTCCCCTCACCTCCCAGGGGGTGATCGAGGGGATGGGTCAAATGCAGAGGACAAATTTCACCACACCTAGTGTGTGTGTGTGACCATCATTTGTACTTTAAGAGAGACAGATGTTTGTGTTGTATGTGAATGGACGGACAGTATTATCTGAGGTGTAGAGTGTGAGTGCAAGATGGGCAGTTGTGTGCACTCACAGAATAAGATGCCCACCACAATGACTCCAATGATGCCCATCATGATCATCATCTGAAAGGACAAGAAGACATCATCATGTGTTCAAAGGACTCTGGCTTTAACGTCGCCCACCTTGCAGTTCTTCCACCAGTACTTGTTCTTCAGCTTGGCAGCGCAGCTCTCAAACTGCGACGCCCCGGCCTGCAGAGCGTCCGCTCTGTCGTCCAGCTCAGAGAGCTTCTGGTCCCTCTCCAGAACCTTGTCCACGTTCACCCTCATGATGTCCACCACCTGCATGACCAAGCGTTCGGCGGCCGTGAAGAATCGGACGCATCGGTTTGACGCTTTCTGTACCGTACCTCCTCCACTTGGGCCTGGGTCTGCTGCAGCCTGCGGTTGCTGGAGGTGTTGGGCGGCCCGGCGGGTTGGCCTCCCGGGGCTCCATCTGCACCGGGGGCTCCTGGAGCACCTGGGGCGGCAGCATCTGGGGCGGACCTGCAGGAATATGTCAGCACTCATTAAAAAAAAACCCACTCAAACTCCACTCTTCCAATGGTCAATTCATTAGGTACACCTATATGCTTATTATTGTGGTTAAGTTTGCGTATTGCATACTTTTGAATACCATTACCGTATTTTTCGGAGTATAAGTCGCACCGGCCGAAAATGCATAATAAAGAAGGAAAAAAACATATATAAGTCGCACTGGAGTATAAGTCTCATTTTTTGGGGAAATTTATTTGATAAAAGCCAACACCAAGAATAGACATTTGAAAGGCAATTTAAAATAAATAAAGAATAGTGAACAACAGTCTGAATAAGTGTACGTTATATGAGGCATAAATAACCAACTGAGAACGTGCCTGGTATGTTAATGTAACATATTATGGTAAGAGTCATTGAAATAACTATAACATATAGAACATGCTATACGTTTACCAAACAATCTGTCACTCCTAATCGCTAAATCCCATGAAATCTTATACGTCTAGTCTCTTACGTGAATGAGCTAAATAATATTTGATATTTTACAGTAACGTGTTAATAATTTCACACATAAGTCGCTCCTGAGTATAAGTCGCACCCCCGGCCAAACTATGAAAAAAACTGCGACTTATAGTCCGAAAAATACGGTATATCATATTATTTAGTTAGGATAAAGGGGGAAAACGCTATGACGCCATTTTAAACAGACCGCACAAAATTATTATTTTAGTAAAGGCATAATTTCTTATAGTGCAGGTGTACCTAATATTGTGGGCAAACTTGCTTTGAGCGTCACCGGTTTGGCTAAAGCTGTCCCATCATAAATCATCTGCAATAAAACAATGTTTTGGAGCTTTTCTTTCATGAATGATTTAGTTTATTTTATTGTCAAAAAATTCATAAAATATTTGAATTAAATTCACATATTCAATGTTTTTTTTTTTTTTTTTGCCTGACTTGGGATTGGACAATATAGGGACTTATGAAAATGAATATATATAAAAAAAAAAGTGTTATTTTTTATTTTATATGTATTTTATATTACACTATAGAAAAACTACAACCACAATAATTAGCTATAATATACAAAAGTAATCATTTAAAATCAACAATCACATTGCACCATTTAGTCGCACTATTTTTTAACTTGACACCGGGCAATAAATCATGACATTTTTATAACATGACTAAAAATAAAAAATAAAAATGTATACCCTTTTAGTTGTATATTTTACCCCCTGACTAAAAGCTGAGGTAGTAAAAAAAAAAAAAAAATCCGCCGCATTAACTCACATCTTCTATGCAGCTGTGTGTGCTGACTCAGCAGAGGAGGCGCTGTTTCCAAGTCCGGCACTGAAGCGAAACAAATAAAAACCGCAAAGAATCACATAGGATTGTTGTTTTTTTCGAGGCGGATGAGAGGAGTTGAGTTCCAAAAAGTGTCGCAATGAGGCCAAGAAGAAGAAGAAGAAGTAGTCAGGTGGTCAGTTCGGTGAAGAAAAACCACATGAAGATGTAATCAATCCCAGCATTCAAGTCTCTCCAGAAAGGATGCAGATTTGATCACTTTTCCCGACAAATCTCCTAAATCTGATGGGTTTTCCCCCCCAAGTGTGTGCGTGGAAGTGACGCGCGTTTTGCCGCTGTGGGCTGCTGCAGTAATGCGTCTATATGCTCTCCTACCTTGCCTTCCCTACTTGGACTCAGAAACACAGTGCGGTACTAACCCCCCCCCCCCTCCCCCACACACACATACAGTACTTTGCAGTGCTGCGGCTCGGATGGGAGTGAGGATGAGGGGGGAGGGGGGGGAGGGCGGCGGAGAAGAGTGGACGTCACTGCAATGCGTGGATGCCCCCACTGAGTGTTGTTGACTCGACTGTTAAACATGGGACTCTTCCTATTTCCATCCATTTGTAATGTATAGTACTGTATACAGTAGGCTACATTATGATCATGTTATTAAAAAGCCAGTCAACATATTAGAAGCATCGGCCAATATGATGCAATGCACTTCTACAGTCATGCACACTAAACGTCATAATAAACAGTGTTTAGGTCAAAGTGGTATTCTGGCTCCACCTAGTGGTACAAACATGTACAGGAAATACGTAATCATTTATACATACAATGCATTTGTACAGTCATGCGAACTAAACGTAATAATAAACAGTGTTTAGGTCAAAGTGTGGTACCACTAGTGGTATTCTGGCTCCATCTAGTGGTACAAACATGTACTGGAAATACGTTATCATTTATTACATACAGTGACATATACTGTCAACTATTGTGTTAAATAGCTGTTTCTGATGTTTTGACTATCATGTCGCTTAAAAAAAAAAGGTGAACAAAACATTGGAAACATAAGATAGCAAGAGGACGGAGCGCAAACAGTGGTACATTTAAAGAAGAAAAAAAGACGGTGTTTGAGTGATTAATTTAGGTGATCAAAATTGAGAATTTGAGAAATTCTGCATATGCAGGTGAAATTAAAAAAAATAAGATCGTGCAATGGTTTGTTTATTCAAGCAATTTGATTTACAAGGTGAAACTAATATACGACATAGGTTAATAACATGCAACTGAAGATAGTTCAAGCCTTTATGTATACAGTAGGCCTAAAGTTTGGACACGCCTTTCTTTATTTTCATGACTACCGTATTTTTCGGACTATAAGTCGCAGTTTTTTTTCATAGTTTGGCCGGCCGGCGGTGCGACTTATACTCAGAGCGACTTGTGTGAAATTATTAACACATTACCGTAAAATATCAAATAATATTATTTAGCTCATTCACGTAAGAGACTAGACGTATAAGATTTCATGGGATTTAGCGATTAGGAGTGACAGATTGTTTGGTAAACGTATAGCATGTTCTATATGTTATAGTTATTTAAATAACTCTTACCATAATATGTTACGTTAACATACCAGGCATATTCTCAGTTGGTTATTTATGCCTCATATAACGTACACTTATTCAGACTGTTGTTCACTATTCTTTATTATACTCCAGCGATTTATACTCTGAAAAATACGGTATTTACATTGTAGATTGTCACTGAAGGCATCAAAACTATGAATGAACACATGTGGAGTTACTGTATGTACTTAACAAAAAAAGGTGTAATAACTGAAAACATGTTTTATATTCTAGTTTCTTCAAAATAGCCACCCTTTGCTCAGATTACTGCTTTGCACACCCTTGGCATTCTCTGGATGAGCTTCAAGCACACCTTCCATCCATCCATTTTCTACCGCTTGTCCCTGTGAAGTGAAAACCATTTCAGGTGACTACCTCTTGAAGCTCATCGAGAGAATGCCAAGAGTGTGCAAAGCAGTAATCCGAGCAAAGGGTGGCTATTTTGAAGAAACTAGAATATAAAATATGTTTTCAGTTATTTCACCTTTTTTTGTTAAGTGTGTTACATGCGTTCATTCATAGTTTTGATGCATCCAGTGACAATCTACAATGTAAATAGTCATGAAAATAAAGCCATGATCATCAAATTACGGTAAGAACAATTAAAGGCTCAGCATATGTCACATTTGAAGTTGAATTGCTGACATGGGTGGCCTTTTGCCCGATATTCAAATTTTTTGAGTTTCACCTGTGTTTTGTTTTAAAATCAGACCTTTTTACAGATTTGTAGAATTTTTCACAAGTGTTATTCTGCAATATATATTCTGCTAAAATGTGAAAACTAAACCGTGATAACATGTAAGAAAACAACAACACAAGTAATGTCTCCTTGTCAACACCAGTTTTACTTAAATGCATATTTAAAGTAAAAAAACAAAGACAAACTGGTCGGATTGGTTTGTGGCATCTTAGCGATGTTTTCCAGTACGGTTGAAACGTCTGTATAGGAATTTGATCCTCTTTTCCAAGTTGTGTCTATCCAGAGTCATCATCCTGTCTCCCACCATCTTCTTCTTCCTAATGAGGCGCTGCAGCTCGTTGCCTTTGAACGCCTTCAGCCAGCAGGGACCGATGTAGAGGTCTTTGGGGTGGGCTTTAAAATCCCCTGCAGACACACAATAGAGATGGGATTTATGGCTCCTCGAAAAGAACGGGATCTTGAGGAACTGTTATGTTCCTTTCAAAGAGCCGTTCAGAAGACTGGCTCGTTATTATAGTTTTTTTTTTTTCATTATTAATCAAGGAAACACTATTTATTAGGGCTGGATGATTATGGCAAAAATAATAATCACAATTATTTTTGATTGATATCATAATTAATTACAGGATTATTCATTAATTTCAAAACATGAGTATTTATTGTACCACCAAAACTCAACTTAAAAATTAGTTTAAAAAAAAACCTTGGATATAAATTAGTAACGAATAAACCACAACAAGTAAAATAATAATTGAAATAATAAATTTAAATAAAAATAGCAATTTTAAAATTCAGTTTTTCCATTTTCATTTTTAAAAAAATCTTTTACATTTACTTTACTACCATAGAGTGTGTGTTTTTTGTGTAAAATAAAATTGAAAAAATGTTTAATTACCGTATTTTTCGGAGTATAAGTCGCTCCGGAGTATAAGTCGCACCGGCCGAAAATGCATAATAAAGAAGGAAAAAAACATAAGTCGCACTGGAGTATAAGTCGCATTTTTGGGGGAAATTTATTTGATAAAATCTAACACCAAGAATAGACATTTGAAAGGCAATTTAAAATAAATAAAGAATAGTGAACAACAGGCTGAATAAGTGTACGTTATATGAGGCATAAATAACCAACTGAGAACGTGCCTGGTATGTTAACGTAACATATTATGGTAAGAGTCATTCAAATAACTATAACATATAGAACATGCTATACGTTTACCAAACAATCTGTCACTCCTAATCGCTAAATCCCATGAAATCTTATACGTCTAGTCTAGTGGTTCTTAACCTGGGTTCGATCGAACCCTAGGGGTTCGGTGAGTCGGCCTCAGGGGTTCGGCGGAGCCTCCGCCGCGGAGATCAAGACACACCCGACTCATCGTGTAAATAAAAACTTCTCCCTATCGGCGTATTATGGATACCCCCAAACAATGTTCCCTCTAATTTTCCATCTGACTTGCAGGTGTGTAAATTGTTGTGGTTCATGCACGGTTCATTTTGTGCACCTGTAAAAAAAACATAACTTTGTCTTGAATTTGAAAAAATAAATTTTTCACTAAAGAAGGGTTCAATGAATGCGCATATGAAACTGGTGGGGTTCGGTTCCTCCAACAAGGTTAACAACCACTGGTCTAGCCTCTTACGTGAATGAGCTAAATAATATTATTTGATATTTTACGGTAATGTGTTAATAATTTCACACATAAGTCGCTCCTGAGTATAAGTCGCACCCCCGGCCAAACTATGAAAAAAACTGCGACTTATAGTCCGAAAAATACGGTAAATGCAAAAATCCTCACATTTACTGGTGCAATACATCTTTGGACAATTTTGACCAGTATTTTAGGTCAAAGCATAATCATTTTGTAAATGTATCAATAAGTGCTTTAAGTACATTATGCTTGTGCCAAGTACTTTTTTGAAACCTTTATTTAGTTAGCGCAGTCAGACCGGGTGTGGCACACCGCGCTATTATTGTGAAGGGAAAAAGTGTGCTGCGCTGCTGTTCTCAGCCTGACGAGTAAAGAGGCGACTCACTTGAGACTAAAAAAAATAAAATAAAAAGAAAGCGCCTTTAAGTTGCGACCACTGTTTGTACATCGATGATGTCGTTCACAACAACTCAAGCAGATGAGATGTGTTGTGTGGGTACAGATTGTTCTTTCTAGCTTTAGTTTCGGAGCTTTTTTCACTCATTCGCCCTCATCCAGTTCACTGTCACAAGCTCCGGAATTTGCATGCATGTTACACGGCCCATTAATCTTTTTTCCACCCCCTTATTATTGTATTTTCAGACTTGTGAGACACCATAATCGAAATCGAAATTAAAATTTGCTTAATTGTCCAGCCCAACTATTTATACAATTAGATGTAGATCAAAATAATTGTATTTACATAACTATTTTATTGTTAGGAATTATTCTGAAATATTGGCTATAATTTTACTTTTTGTTGCGTTTTCATTCCATAAAAGTGTCAGATGTCCATGTTTTGGCAGTGACATCACCTGTTTGAATTTTCCTTCACATAAAGCGGCTGGCCCCACTATGGACTGGACTCTCACTGTTGTGTTGGATCCACTGTGGACTGGACTTTCGCTGATGTGTTGGATCCACTATGGACTGGACTTTCACAATATTATGTCAGACCCACTCGACATCCATTGCTTTCAGTCTCCCCTAGAGGAGGGGGGGGGGGGGGGGGGGGTTACCCACATATGCGGTCCTCTCCAAGGTTTCTCATAGTCATTCACATCGACGTCCCACTGGGGTGAGTTTTACTTGCCCTTATGTGGGCTCTGTACCGAGGATGTCGTTGTGGCTTGTGCAACCCTTTGAGACACTTGTGATTTAGGGCTATATAAATAAACATTGATTGATTGATAAAAAAATGTGTAGCATTTTAACAATATAGAAAAAAATAAACAATAAGTAATAATACAATGCATGAATTGATATAAAACTATCAATACAACTAAAATAACATTTAGGACATAATAAAAATGTTAGTACAAAATTGTACTACCATAGATGAATATATGTGTGAAAAAAAAGGTAATTAATAGTTTTCTTTAACTTTTGACTCATTTTCTAGTCCAGTTGCCAGTCGGGTGGCATGCATGTGCGGAGTGGGCAATTTGCCAGTGTTGGGCAGTAGCTCGTTACATGTAGCAGAGCTACGTAGCTTAACTTCAATACTTTTTAAACGAGTAGCGATTTCCGCAGCTCAGCTATTTGTAGACCCATGTAGCTTAGCTACAAAGCTACAAACTACTAAAGAAGAGAGAGGGAAAAGAGAAAGAGAAAAGTGGACTGCAAAGATCCAAGGCAGGGTATAAAAAAATCCAGGGAAAAAAATCCATGGTGATTGGTTGGTTTGTTATGATGAGTCACAATTGGTTAAGTGAGGGCAAAACATTACGGACAGGCCAATCAGCGGCTAGATAGGGCGGGTCATTGAACTAGGAAGTGAAATCACAACTAACACACACATCCCAAATGACGACAAGGGAGTCGGAGAAGAGAAGAGAGAATATTCAAGCGGGTGATTTAAAAAAAACAAAAAAACCTAGTGGATTTTTCTTTTAAAGATGAGGACGATGTCCAGGAACCCACAACGCGTCTACTTGGCCACAGGCAAATGTATGTGTTTGGATATAACAATGCCCAAAACATTAATTTGTAGTTGTCTACCTTGTAAGACCAAACCAAAACTGCTCTCGACATGGAATACACATTTAAGAACACACATTAAGGTGAGTTGCGTTCAAAGTTTTACTGCACATAACTATTATCAACTGTTCCCAAACAACACACAAGTCATTGATTTTATGTCAATCTATAGATAGTCGCTGTTTTTATTTACTGTAGGTAGAGAAAATGGTTGGGGTTGGGTCAAAGAGAAGGCAGACTAAAATAAATACATACAGTGGGGTGTGGGGACCTCCAGAGGTGAATGTAGGGTGTGTCCTGCTAAATGACAATTAATTCATTGTAATGGTCACTTATTGGGTCCATTTGATTCCACATGTACACTCTCAGTTACATTTACATTATTACCTATATAAGAACTTAAAATGTAGAAGTTGGGGAGGAATTTCATTCCACAGTCAGGAAAATATGTTTACTTTAAATATGTTCAGTTTTATTGATTTCCATTCATGTAAAAATGTAGTTTGTTAAAAGGGAAGTGCACTTTTTTTTGGAACTATGCCTATTGTTTACAATCATTATGAAAGACATGACGATGGATGGATTTTTTAAATGCATTCTAAATATTAAACAAATGCGATCAGAAGTCCACTTACAATGGAGACTGTTAGTCGCTTTCTTCTGCCTATAAAGCCCTTAAAACATACAAACACCTCCATTAAGGTTTTATATACATGTTAGTATACATGTAATGTAATAACATTTTATACTTACATGTTTTGATCATTTTAAGCATACGGGGCACATTCATTTCAAAGACGCATCACAACGTTTGCTCTTTTTTAACAACATCACTGATTATTACTCACTGCAGACTTTATGACAGCCAACAAACATAATAAAACGACACTTACTGTACAAAGTCTGCTGTCATGAGGATGCCGGTTACAAGAATCTTGTTATATTCTAGATTTGATGAAGAATGACTGATAATCCTCACGTAAAAAAGGAGGTGGAGCCAAGCGTCTTTTTGAGTCCTTCTCTGCATTTCCGAGTCTAAATTGGATGTCGAAGTGTACCAACTTGTCGGATCACGTCCTCAGCCTTCTTCTATCCAGGTGAGATGCATGATTTATGATCTAGAATAAACTTCCACGATCAAGGAAGTAAGGAAACCGCTGACTGCTCAATGATGTAAACACAGCAGCATACATAAACTGGTGATCAATCACATCGCCGCTATAAATAGTTTTTTCTGCGTTAGTGCTTATAGTAACAATATCACTTATATTTGATTAATATTCAAGTCACAAATTGTAGAGTATTGTTGGCGCTTTTTGAATAGTTATTTATTAAGTTTTATGGGCGGATTAGAGGACCTCCCATTAGCTCCGTTGAGAGCAGACTTTTATTTACAAGTTAAAATGCATTGGGAAAAAAATCAATCCGTCATGTCTTTCATAATGACTGTGAACGATTGGCAAAATTCCAAAAAAACTAAAGTTCCCTTTTAATGACTCTTTTGTGAGACCAATGTTTTTTTCTTTTGGCCAGGTTGTCATTATGCCACTGTGGTTTCTGTTACAGTAATTTATCCTGTGCTGAAAAGTCTACAATTGAGTATATATTATGGTGTTTATTTATTATTATTATTGTTTCACTAACTTTTATTTAAATTTGTTTCCTGTGTTATTCTCTCATGGTACGCAATGTAAAATAAATGTTAAAAAGCCAGACAAAGGGCATGTTTCTAGCTAGTGTTTATATGATAAACAATCAAACTGAGTATTTTTCTTGTTTGGAGGAAAGTTGGACATTAAGTTATATATTTATATAATGTAGCTTTGATGTAGCAAGCTATTTTTGCCACGTAGCTTGTAGTGTAGCTTGCTACAATTCTCTAGGGATAGCTTCCCCTGTAGCTTAGCTACATTTAAGCAAGAGTAACTTGTAGCTCAGCTTGCTACATTTTCCAAGTAGCTTGCCCATCACTGGAAATTGTCACTCTGAATTTGTAAGTGTTTAAAATCGTCTCCAAAACGAACGGCTCCCACCTGGAAATTGGTTCCCATCGTTCACTTGAAAGAGCCATTCAAAAGACTTGACTCGTTTGTAAACCGTTGCAATTTCTAACACAACAGGTCAGAGTTTGACATACAAACAGTGGGTCCAGATGCAGAACTAGAACGTCTAGTAACGTACCATTACCACACACATTTAAAGCACTTACCTAGGATTCCTATATTGTCATACACTCCAAACATGCTCCTTTTCTCATTCCATCTGTCCACCACTTTAGGCTTAGGGATGGCGTGCATCCTTATGAGGCAGCTTGTACCTGCAAATGTCAGCATTAGATGTTCAGTTGGCTAATAATGCAATTGTTATTGAGCCGAAATAGCAAATTACTCAATAGCTACAATTGAAGACTGTAGATCAGGGGTGTCAAAGGTACGGCCCACGGGCCGAATCAGGCCCGCCAACAGGTTTCCTGCGGCCCACAAGATGAGTTTGCTAAGAATAAAAATGAGCTAAAATTTTTAAATGATAGAAACTGCTGTTTCTAAATGTGTCCACTGGATGTCACCAGAGCAATTGTTTGTGTCCCCTACCACACGCATGACTTCAGAGGGCGTGGAGCTATGTTAGGATAGAGGTAACACTTCTGTGTTTGGACACTACTTACTTCTACTGCTTATTAGTGATAGTATACAAATTGATAATCTGTGCATTTCGTGTTGTACTTATGACTGGGGACACATTTTCTGGGCGCGCATAAATATTCTGAAATAAAATGTATACCCTTCTTACTTCACGTTTGATAAATGAGCCCAAATTAGGGCTGGGCGATTAATCGAATATACTCGATATATCGCGGGTTTGTCCCTGTACGATATAGAAAATGACTATATCGTTATATTCAAGTATACGTTCTCATGCAGTTGCTTTTAGCTGCGGGCATTACACTACAGGCTTTTTTCCCTCTTTCTTGTATCTCCTTCTCACAGAGACAAAACAAGCGCACCTTCTTACATACGTCACATACTGTCGCGTCATACGCCTTCGCTGAGCAGAGAGGTAGCAGCATGGGTAACATTAGCTGTGATGCTAGCGGAGTGGTGCGAGTGGTAATACGAGAGAAAGAAGGTGCGAACCTGGTAACAAATGAAGGAAGAATTAATTCCTAAGAAAAACAGCACGGGGTCCATCGTCTGGGGTTGGTTTGGCTTCAAGCGGGAAGATGTTGAACAAGTATGCGGCAAAAGCGTTGTTACAAAAAGTAGCACCTACTGCTAATTTGTAGCATCATTTGAAAAGTCACCCGCTAGAGAATGAAGAGTGCTTGAAACTCTGCATGTCAACATCTCCGTTCGGTGCCATACCCACAAAATGCCCAAGCAACCATTTCCACATCAACACCATGTGAAAAAATTAGTCAACAACAGAATTTAATAACGTCCGCAGTAACCTACCACATAGCAAAGGACATACACTATTTGATTTCCTGTTATGCAGCTAATTTTTATTTGACAGTTATTGACATATCTTGTGTGACATCATGCACAAAAGTGCACTTTATTTGTTTTAAACCATTGTAGTTAAGTTGTGTACAAAAATTGCACTTTAATATAGTGTTGTTTTGATATGTCATCTTAGTGACATCATGCACAAAAGTGCACTAATAGCTTGTTTTAAAATGTCTCTGACAATCCAGCGGGGCATCACAACAAAATTAGGCATAATAATGTGTTAATTCCACGACTGTATATATCGGTATCGGTTGATAACGGAATCGGTAATTAAGAGTTGGACAATATCGGAATATCGGATATCGGCAAAAAAGCCATTATTGGACATCTCTTATCATCACGTAATTAATTCAGAAAGTATAAATAACAACTAATGAAGATAGAATACAATTAACTGCAACGTGTACGTGTAAAAAAAAAATTATGATTTTTACATTTTCAGAATGTTATTGGTCTAATATTAAACAAAACAAAAATCTTAAGTTATCTTTATTTTTAAGTTATCCTGCCATGATTTTACCAGTGCGGCCCGCTTGGGAATAGATGTTCCTCCATGTGGCCCCTGAGCAAAAATGACTTTGACACCCCTGCTGTAGATTATTATGATCATTTAACAAATGATGCAGATGGAGCAGTAATTACAAAGGTGAAATGCTCATTCTAATCTTCAATGGTTTCATACTAACCGGTGGTGAAGGTCCTTGCTGAGTCCACGAAAACTCCTGTAGACCGACACAAGGAGGCTCCAGCTCGCAGAAAACTCCCAAACATCTACGGCAAAACACATGTTTAAAAATGTATACACATTAATATAATTGTTCTAAAATACTCTAGTGTAGTCTGACTGTAGGTTATTCAGCGTAACACTGACCCAGCTTTAGCTCGCACACGACATTAGCTTATAGTCTTTTTGCCAAACATTTACCTCTTTCTGCCTCTTAGTAGTCAAAAAACAGATGAATATTTAGTTTCAATAATTACACGTCAAAGTGACATCGGAAATGTCCACTTATTGACAATTTAACATGGTCACAGAGGGTGCCAAGGTGCCGCCATCTTTACACACTGTCCCATAATGCATTGCGCTGCGGCAACTTTATTCCCCGGATGTAGAGGAAACGTAAACAGACTACGTACGACAAACATACTCTCCTGAATATTTTGTCATTTTTATACCAATTAATTATCTATGAAAATCACCTATAATGAATGAATCCATTCAACAGGTCAACATTTTCTACGTTTTTCCTCTTACTTTTATATTTATCTTTAAAAGTGACTTTCAAATGTCCCCAGAACGACAATGGTCGCGCGCGCGCGCGCGCACGCACGCACGCACGCAAACCTCAGTGGAATATTTTCAAAGTAAGAAGCGCCGCATACATATTGATATTTTTGAATTATGACGAATGTTCTCTTTGGGTGGAAATACAATAAGACAAACCCCAATGAAGGAGTACATTCTCCTAGCAGTGGGCAGTGGATGAGTAATTTACTCCATTAAAACTATCTGTTGATTATCATTGCTAATACATTTTCCACAGTGATAATCATAAAACACATTTAAAATAACAAATGATGTGCATTCATTGCAGGTAATAAAGTAGTATTGGATATATATATATATATATATATATATATATATATATATATATATATATATATATATATATATATATATATATATATATATATATATATATATATATATATATATATATATATATATATATACAGTATATACTGACATGACCAAATATATGCTGCATTCTCTGCCAGGAACTGTCAGTGGAACATTCACTCATTTGAATATTAATCATCTGCGAAAAAATAGGCACGTTCAAAACTCATCTTTTTCCATGTGAGGGGTCTTTTAAATTTCCACTTGAACGGTGCAAGAAGGAGACCCCCCCTGGGATGAGTGACGCATATTTATTTGCATTAGGTACACCTCCACCGATGATGATGATAAAGCTCAGTTTAGAAATGTTTTCATTTAACAACATGTTCAATATTGTAGTTGCTTAGTCAAATAGCTTAATCAGGTATCCAAATATTTTAAACTTTGAATAAGCAAGTGAATTAATCTGTACCTTTATTAACGGTAAAAACATTGTTTTAATGGATTTGAACATACTCAACTGCAATGCACACTGCAAAAAGCTGACAAAATATAAGATAATAAGACAACATTTTAAGGAAAAAAATACTAAAAACTAGTGAAATTATCTGTCCATGCAGCGTGTTAATTTTACTTGATAAAAAATCCTAAATTAAGATTTGTACATCTGGAAATTAGAAGGATTTTTAACACATAAATATATATTTTATTCTGAAAACAAGTATTATTCAATTTGCAATTCCTAATTTAAGCATCCATGGGATGTTGCAGAATCTTTAAACAAGATTTTCTACGTGGGGAAAACAGAAATATATTTTTTGAATAGATGTTTTCTGAATGTTCACATGTTTAAACTAGAATAGGCAAAATATAATTATTTATGCTAAAATTATGAGTATGTTGTATAGTCAATGACTAAATACAAGTGAATAGCTCCTAAAACTAAAATGTGTGGTTAATAATTTGCAGCGCAGAAGCTAACCACTGTTTAACGAAAATAAAAATAAAGTAAAACTACTGCCGCATTGAAGACACCTTAATGGTGAGCCAAACTAAATGCAGTGGCAATAAGCAGCCAATGTTGCAGTATACATTCTACAAAACCCAAAACCAGTGAAGTTGGCACGTTGTGTAAATCGTCAATAAAAACAGAATACAATGATTTGCAAATCCTTTTCCACTTATTTTAAATTTAAAAGACGGCAAAGACAAGATATTTAATGTTCGAACTGAGAAACTACATTTTTTTTGCAAATAATCATTAACTTAGAATTTAATGGCAGCAACACATTGCAAAAAAGCATTTTTACCACTGTGTTACATGGCCTTTCCTTTTAACAACACTCAGTAAATGTTTTGGAACTGAGGAGAACAATTTTTGAAGCTTTTCAGGTGGAATTCTTTGCCATTCTTGCTTGATGTACAGCTTAAGTTGTTCAACAGTCCGGGGGTCTCCATTGTGGTATTTTAGGCTTCATAATGCGCCACACATTTTCAATGGGAGACAGGTCTGGACTACAGGCAGGCCAGTCTAGTACCTGCACTCTTTTACTACGAAGCCACTCTGTTGTAACACGTGGCTTGGCATTGTCTTGCTGAAATAAGCAGGGGCGTCCATGATAACGTTGCTTGGATGGCAACATATGTTGCTCCAAAACCTGTATGTACCTTTTAGTATTATTTTATTATTATTATTGTAGCGATGAACTGTAGTTACTGACAGTGGTTTTCTGAAGTGTTCCTGAGCCCATGTGGTGATATCCTTTACACACGTCTGTCGCTTTTTGATGCAGTACCGCCTGAGGGATCAAAGGTCACAGGCATTCAATGTTGGTTTTCGGCCTTGCCGCTGACATGCAGTGATTTCTCCAGATTCTCTGAACCTTTTGATGCTATTTCGGACCGTAGATGGTGAAATTCCTAAATTTCTTGCAAAAGCTCGTTGAGAAATGTTGTTCTTAAACTGTTCGACGATTTACTCACGTATTTGTTGACAACGTGGTGACCCTCGCCCCATCCTTGTTTGTGAATGACTGAGCATTTCATGGAAGCTGCTTTTATACCCAATCATGACACCCACCTGTTCCCAATTAGCCTGTTCACCTGTGGGATGTTCCAAATAAGTGTTTGACGAACATTCCTCAACTTTCCCAGTCTTTTTTGCCACTTGTGCCAGCTTTTTTGAAACATGTTGCAGGCATCAAATTCCTAATGAGCTAATATTTGCCAAAAATAACAAAGTTTTCCAGTTTGAACATTAAGTATCTTGTCTTTGCAGTCTATTCAATTGAATGTAGGTTGAAAATGATCTGCAAATCATTGTATTCTGTTTTTATTTACCATTTACGCAACGTGCTAACTTCACTGGTTTTGGGTTTTGTAGAATAGACACAATACAATTATCCATGCTAAAATTAGGAGTATGATGTAAAGTTAATAACTAAATATTAATAAATAGCTCTTAAAACTAGGGACATTTCTAGAAATAAAAGGTGTGGCTAATAATTTGCAGCGCAGAAGCTAACCACTGTTTAATAAAACTAAAATAAAGTACAACTACTGCCGCATTGAAGACAGTGGCAATAAGCAGCCAAGGTTGCAGTACATTTTATTTCCTGTTCTATGGTTATCATTACATGTTGTAGTCTGGCCGTTAATGCTACAAAAAACAAGTTTTATTTAACTTTTGAGGCCTAACATTCTAGCTTTAAATCCACATTGTAAGCACATTTATGGACAACAGCGGGACTGTTTGTACAAGATGCATGCATGCTTCTATTCGGCGTTTACTGGTGATGACGTCAATATAGGTGTGAAAGACGACTGACCGGCATTGACGCTGATGCGCGTTAACCATTTCACTTCAGGTGTGAAATAGTTACGCTATTTTGCAACATTTTGCACTTTCTGTTAGTGGTCTTTACGTTGACACGGTGTGTTTACGTGTGGAGAGAACGAGAGAGAGAGAATCCGTGGGAGGATGTGGCCGGGTCTCCTCCTCGCTTACAGTTTCCAAGCTGACACACACAACAGATGAGCAACAACCAAAGACCCCGCCCCCGTTTGTCGGCATATATTACACATTTTATCACTCAACGTCACCGAATACATTTGGCCTTCAGTCGAGAAGAAATGCTGTTGGAGTGTTTAGTATTCGGCTTGATATCATGGTCTATGACAGGTAATTTACATTTTAATTATTTTAAATTAAGTTGTACATTTAGAATTGCTCATTGTTGTCCTAGAGGGTCGCCATGAAGTACAGGAGGTGTTTGCTGAGTCCAACTCCAAAGTTGTACTCCCGTGTGTTTGCAACGCTTCATCTCCAGCCATCACATGGAGGAAACCCAACCAAGGGTATAAGACAATTGTCTTTATTCAATAAAAGTCTTATTGTTCAGCTTTTAACACATTTTGTGGTATCCGTTTGGAGAAGGCCCGGGCAGAGGCATGCTTGGATTAGTTTGGTGTGGAAGAAGCCCCTTGCAATGAATCGTGGGTTTCATCCATTGTGTTGTGCACCTCTCCGTCCACAGTACCGTGTGGAGACAGGAGAAGAGCGGGATGCAGTTCTGGGGCTCCAAATGGCTGCAGAGAGGAGCCCAGCGTGTGCAATGCCCTCACCCCCAGTTAGACAGAGGCGACTGCAGTCTGCACATCAACAACGTCAGGGAGGACGACGGCGGCATGTTTGTGTGCACGTTCAACAGCGGCGGACAGTCCATGACACGCTCGGTTAGGCTGAGAGTCATCACAGGTAGAACTATTCAAATAGTAGCAATTATTCTTTATATCATTTATTGTTTTACTTATCATGTATTTTATTCGTTTTTTTACGCTTTTTATGGACTAATGGCCTGAAAAAAACTACCAAAACATTTTAATCAATAAAAAAAGAAAAACATGCAAAATTAATATACAACATGTACAAAACAACCCAACAATATTTGACAGATTATTTCTTATTTTCCTTGTTGCTATGCAGAATTCATAGGGACAGCGGGAACTGGAATTCAAAAAGTCAAAAATATATGTACATATTTCACTAATAATTTTTATTTGCTATATTTATTTTAAATATCTTACAAATAATAAAATATAAAGTAAATACAATAATAATACATGCAATTAATTCAAACAACAAAATACAAATAAAAAAAATTACTTTTGAAAATGTGAAAAAAACCAACAATATTTTACAGATTATTTCTTATTTTTCTTGTTAATAGGCAGAATTCATAGGGACAGCGGGAATTGGAATTCAAAACGTAAAAAATTTACAATTACAAATACGTAAATAATTTACTATATATTTTTACTCTATTTACTCTATTTATTTTAAATATCTTAAAAATAATATAATATAAAGAAAAGAAAATAACCAATGCAATTAAATAAAACTAAATACAAAAAAATAACTTTCAAAATAACTTTTGAAAATGTAATAAAAAGAACAAAAAAACAACAATATTTGACAGATTATTTCTTATTTTTCTTGTTAATAGGCAGAATTCATAGGGACAGCAAGAACTGGAATTCAAAAAGACATACATCTACAATTACAAATATGTACATATTTTACTAAATATTTGTACTCTTTACTATATTTATTATAAATATCTTAAAAATAATATACTATAAAGTAAATAAAATAATAACCAATGCAATTAAATAAAAAAAAATACAAAAAAACCAACAACTTTCAAAATTACTTTTGAAAATGTAAAAAAAAGAACAACAAAAAACAAAAATATTTTACAGATTATTTCTTATTTTTCTTGTTAATAGGCAGAATTCATAGCGACAGCGGGAACTGGAATTCAAAAAGACATAAATCTACAATTACAAATATGCAGCTATATTTTATGAAATATTTTTACTCCATTTACTATATTTATATGAAGTAAATAAAATAATAACAAATGCAAATCAATTAAACAACAACACGAACAAAAAGAACTTGCTCTTTAAAACGATTTTATTTTTTTATGTGTAAAAAAACCCCAAATTGTATATAAATAAATTTTATGTAATTATTAAACAGATTAACTTGTAAAAATGTATATATTATGATGTAAATAAAATAATAAAAATACCAATAAATTACATAAATGTTTCACAAATTATAAAAAAAATGGCTATATTTTTATTGTTACTGATTTTTGTAGCATTTTTTAAAGAAGCTGTACAAGAATTATGAACAGCAGCAAGTATAAAAATGTATGAATATACTTTTTTAAAGGCTAGAAACAGACAATGAATGATATTCTTTCTTTACAGTGTCTTTCTCGTCGGTGTCCCCTGTGGCCGGGATAAAGGTTTCCATGCGCTGTGATGTGTCACCTCAGCCTGTGGGTGCCAACGTGCAGTGGAGACTGAACAACAGCACATTTGTGTCTACAAGTGGAGAGAACCCTAAAGCGGCTCAGTGGACTGTGGAGGAAACGGCCAGCGTGACCCTGACAGGAAAGTGGACTTGCGTGGTGGTCCACCAGGGCTTGGTGGGCCGAGCATCTGCAGATTTAACCGTGAAAGGTGACAGAAACTTTAGTTTTTTCCAATAAAATATTCGTTTTTACAGTTTCCCTTCTTTCCCTGCAGGAATCATCCATCCATCTAGAGATGATGTACAGATGTACGCAGCTGTGGGATGTGCAGCCACCCTCCCTTGTGTCTTCTCCCCTGGACTAATCCCTTCTGAGACCAGCTGGCACAAACCTTCTGGTCCTCTTCCTCCTTCCTTTTTGTCTTCATTGCCAGCTTTCAAACCTGCTTGGGACCAGTCGGCCCGGCTGGGAAATGTCAGTCTTGAAGATGAGGGGATTTACAGATGTGCAGGTGTGGTTGGAGGACAAAGCCTGTCTCGAAGGATGCAGCTCGTCGTCGCTAAAGGTGAATTATCGCATCTTTTTATGAATCATTCATAATATTTATGTATTGATTAACGCTTATGCATGTGTGCATAGTTGGCCGCAGCGTCTCATGGAGGAAAACAGTGGCACTGACATGTCAGCTGACGGACACCAGCGAGGTCGCCCGTTACCAGTGGGTTCACGTGACCTTTGCCCCCAGCGGCACACCATTGGTTGAAGCCATCCAGGAAGGAAAGACTCTTTATATGACAAACGGGAACGATGAGGGTGTTGGAGAATGGGTGTGTCGCTTTTACAGTGAAGAAGGCCTTCTGGGAAACGTAACACATCGCATCACTCCTCAGCATGGTAATTTCAATTAAATTAGAATAAATCAAATTATTTTATTCAATTAAACTCAATTTTGATTTAATGTATTTATTTTATTTGTATTCTCCTTAAACAAATCACAGGTCATCTAATTGAGTCAACGAGTCCTTTCTACAACATATCAATGGCGCTCAGTCTCAGCGTTCTCCTCTTTCTTTTGGTTCTGAGTGTGGGTCAGCTATACAAGCATCACCAGAGGGTAAGAGACGTTTGTATATTGCAAATTCAAAATGCACTGTTAATAACTTCATTTGTCGATGCCCGCAAATGCTTGGTGGTCATTGAACACGCGTGGTGGTCAAGCCAGCGTCTGTTCTCAATGGGTACTAGGTGCTAGTGTTGTCCCGATACCAATATTTTGGTACCGGTACCAAAATTATTTCCATACTTTTCTAAATAAAGGGGACCACAAAAAATTGCATTGTTGGCTTTATTTTAACAACAAATGTTACGGTACATTAAACATATGTTTCTTATTGCAAGTTTGTCCTTAAAAAAATAGTGAACATACAAGACAACTTGTCTTTTAGTAGTAAGTAAGCAAACAAAGGCTCCTAATTTAGCTGCTGAAATATGCAGTAACATATTTAGTCATTTTCCATTCTATTATTTTGTCAAAATTATGAAGGACAAGTGGTAGAAAATGAATTATTAATCTACTTGTTCATTTACTGTTAATATCTGCTCACTTTCTCTTTGAACATGTTCAATCTACACTTCTGTTAAAATGTAATAATCACCTATTCTTCTGTTGTTTGATACTTTACATTAGTTTTGGATGATACCACAAATTTGGGGTTTGGGGTGGTGGACCGGTACTTTTCAGAGGCGGTGTAGTACCGAATATGATTCATTAGTATCGTGGTACTATACTAATACCGGTATACCGTACAACCCTACTAGGCGCCATTTAGCCTTTCTCGAAGAAAAATGCCCAATAATTGCTTTGTTTTCGGCTGTACGAACCGTTCGACTCGCAAAAAGAATAAACCTTTCTTCAGAGTTCCCCGAGAGGTAATCAAAAAGGGCAAAAGAGCGCAAGATTTTACAAAACGACAACGAAAAAAGTGGCGCACACTCCAGTCCAAGGGAGCAGAGTCGAAGAATGCACAAGTTTGCAGTGATCACTTCGTTAAAGGTTTGTTTGATATACTTTTAACGATTATTATTTCCCGTAGAAGTATTATCTTGACATTATTTGTGTTTCTTAAAACACATGAGCAAATAACAGAAAGCCAATGTGACCAAAACCTAAAAGAGTCAAGCTTTTACCAAAGGCAGCACATACACAATGTTGACATCTATCAGCTGCTACTGACGGTCCCTGACACAAGGCTGAAGCTTAGAGGTGACAGAGCTTTCGCCACTGCTGCTCCCAAGCTCTGGAACGACCTACCTCTTAGTGTTAGACAAGCCTCCTCTCTTCCTGTTTTTAAATCTCTCTTAAAAACATACTTTTATTCCATGGCTTTTAACACTGAGTGATATCCATCCTGCAATGCCGCCCCATAATACAACTGCTGTGAACCTGTTTTTATGTTTTATTTATTTATTTTTTATCGTGTTCTGTTTGTGTTGTGTTGTGTTTGCTCGGTTCTCGTATTATCTTTTAACCTGCCCATTGTACAGCACTTTGACTACCCCTGTGGTAAATTTTAAATGTGCTTTATAAATAAAGTTGATTTGATTTGATTTGATCTACAGGTATATTTAGATAAAGACGGAGACAAACATGCGTTCTCACAAACGGCGGGTGCAACCACAATAACAAACACGGCTGTAGATGCAAAGTTAAATCATGAAATGCAACCTTACCAGAGCAAAAACAATGTATATTTATCCAGGAGAGTGTTGATACCGATTTCCTTGACCCAGTCCCACAAAATGAAGTTGTAGACCTCCATGCTTTTCCAAGTTTCCATCTGTTTTGTCGTCTGGAGCACAAGATACATGTCTGGAAACGGACTGATAATCTTTATTGTCACTCGACAAATCTTTTTTGCTAAATTATAGGGCTGTAGTCCATTGCATAATTAGATTTTTTTTGTTCGTATCTGCTTTTTGCGGGAAGATCGGGGCCCCTTACGTACTCAAATAGTAAAAACAGCCATCTTGGCTTGGTTGACCACCAATTTTTCTTTAGTTCAAGGAAGAAGTCACGTGTTGGAACACAAGCGATCTACTGTATACACGCCACAAAGATAGCCGACCTGCTGCCCATAACATTATATTTGGCTATAAAAACACTACATTATGTCACAAACTTCCAAACAATTAGGTTTAGGAGTTAATGATAAAATGTAAAATAAATACTTCAACCAAATCAAAGAGTCTTGCAGCAACATACTCCACAAAGATGGCAGTCAGGACACCCTGAAAAACTATATAATCACGTCATAATTTAAAACAATTAGGTCTGAGGCTTAAGGTTAACCCAAAGTATTTGATACATTAAAAGAAAAATGACAGAAAAAAAGGCCTGCCGCTACACATTCCACAAAGTTGGCCAACATGTTGCAGTGAATATTTTATTTTTTCATTGTGCTATCATTCCAAAACAGTTCAGTTTAGTCATTGATATTTTGTTTCTTAAAATTAAACTCAAACTATTTAAACCTGCATGTTGAAGAACTGTGGCATCACAAAAAAAAAACCTCCACAAAGATGGCGGACATACTACGTTGCATACACAACTTTTCCCAAAAACACTATTTGGAAACTTTAAGCATTTTAATCAAATAAATACAATTATGCATGTCTTGTCTTAGTAACCCCAAAAACATTTTTAATAAATATAGTAAAGATGTGGAAGAAACGCAAAAACACCCGCATTAAAATAACATGTTATTAAAAATGTTACAGTATATTATGTCATAAAACAATAGTTAGTGTTGTGCAGCTTATTTAATTACCCATAATGAAAATATTATAAACAAATAAATTAATACATTCAAAATGTAATCAGTTTCTGATCAACTCTGCCTGTGAACTACAGAATGATCAACAATCGTTTGACAGCCGCCATAAATGCTACTATAACGTGACTCTATTCTTCAGACGTTGCACAGCATCTTAAAAGTCTGTTATTGTGCTCACTCATGTTTGTTTCTTCCGCCCCACAGAGGACACACATCTCCCACTTTTCTCCACTGGAGACGATTCTTCACACTAGTTCCAATGAGTATGACAAAGGAGAGAAATGCCAAGAGAAAAAGTGAAGACACAACACACCTGCTTGTATTTCCACTGCACTTAAGTGTGGACTTTTTTTGTAGATTTTTGTACATTATCTTATTCAATGTCTGCTACTGTACATAAAGACAGTTTACTTTACAGAATGGAGGAAAAAAAAGACAGAAAACCACAGATTTGGTGTGAAATGACTCGTAATATAAATATGAAGTACAACATCGATAAATTACATGAATGTACATCAAATGTAAACCACATTCAAAAGGTTCCAAAATGATTATGTACTACAGGATGTAGCACAGTGTCTTTACTACACCTCACTACATTGCTCGTAGTTTTGCTCGGAAACATCGCCGTACGTCAGAGATTGGCTGTCGTCTTCCACAATGCCTACCGGAAAGTAGTTCATCGTCCCCGTGTCAGCTAAGAAGCAGCCGGACGAGTCCACGTTGTTGCCGTTTGTAAAGGAAGGACTAAACAGGAAGAGATGCACACACAAATTAAAAAGCCTAAAATGATACATATCATATTTTTGGGAATATAAGGCACACTTAAAATCCTTTAATTTTCTCAAAAATTGACATAACCCGGTGCACCTAATGTACGTATTAATGCAATTGTGCTTACCGACCTCGAAGCAATTTTATTTAATACATGGTGTAAGGATAAGTGTGACCAGTAGATGACAGTCGTGCAGAAGAGATACGTGTGGTCTGCAGATTGAAACCTGTCCAATAAATAACGCTAGCAAGGACCCGTAAGCAAGCAAAGCCAAAACTTTGATGTTTTATTGCGAATCGAGAACATTATACACGGTGCTCAAAAATCTCTCAAGATATTTTAATACGACTTTGGTTTGATGGAATGCGGAGCATTACGGCTACCGTAGTCAGGCATACTGTGCTTCAACATACGGGTAATGTTATGATGTATGTATAAGCAGTGTTGGCGCTTGGAATTTTCAAAATGGTGTCCCAGGGACCCTATCTAGTCAAAAAAATGGGGTCCCACAGTCATTTTTTGGGGTCCCACTTTTCTGTAACCGTTTTGAAAACAAATGATAAATATATGCATTATCCTGTTATATCTTATATTCTATATTGTGTTTTGGAAAAAGGTTGTCATAAACGTTACTTAATTCATTAAAAAAAATAATACAAAAGAAAACACATTTTTTTGCATATGTAACTTTATTCAGTTATAAACATTCATTTCTTCTTTCCTTCATGGATCTAAACTTTACCGCTGCCGGTATTTTTTGCTATATTTTCATTTAATAAGTTGTAGGTGTATTTATTTCAGTATAAAAGTGTAAAACGTTTTTTGCTTCGGTCATGAAATGATGATAATGGTGTGCCAGGGCATACATGCATATGACAAATTGAATTGATTATTCTCACCTGTATGTGGATCATCAGTCGTTTAAAAACCGCCACATCTACACTTTCATGGCAAATAATGCCAACAAACTTAGAATTTGGCAAGTTACTTTCAATGTCATTTAATACAGTGGCACGCAATGCCTCGAGCATTTCATCTCTGGCTCCGTGATGGCCATAAGCTGTGTGTTCCCCTTTAAGAATGGCAGTACGTGGGGAGAGTGACGTGTGTAAGTGAGTGGGCAAGTTAGGAGAGGGAGTGTTAGCATGTTCAGGAGTGTTAATAGATTTGTGGAAAACATAAATAAAAAGTTGTAACAAATCGACGGCCTCGTCATTCCGACCCAAAAGCGGAACTGTAGGGACCCACTGCCGGAGAGTGGAGAGTGTTATCACCGACAATATATCGGCCCTGGAGGGAACGTCTCCCCTGCGCTCCTCGACCACGGTCTGCGAGCTGACAAGCAGGAAAGGTGTAACATGATGTTTCTTGGTGCCTGGTGAGGCTGGATCTTTGAAAATCAGTGCACCCGGTCGTAAAGGTGTTCTTTTTATTAGCCCGTTTACATGGCGTGCAAAACATCTTTTCATCCTTATAAGTGAGCCATTTGCTGAAAAGTAGCTCCTGAAGCCACTTTTCATTGAAGCTTGGCTTCTTGGGTTTATTGCTCGCCATGACGAAAACAATAACACGCGGGAGTCCTAATACCGGAAATGCGGTATTTGTGATTGATAAAACTTTCGACGAATCAAAATGTAAGAAATTGGACAGGAAAGTTCATTACCGTAATTTCCGGACTATAAGCCGCTACTTTTTCCCCTCGTTCTGGTCCCTGCGGCTTATACAACGGTGCGGCTTATTTACGGCCTGTTCTTCTCCGACACCGACGAAGAGGATTTCGGTGGTTTTAGTATGCAGGAGGAAGACGATGACACAATGATTAAAGACTGACTTTTCATATACCGGTAGGCTGGTTATTTTGATAACGTACAGGCGAGCACTTTGTATTACTTTGCACCGTTGTATTATTTGTACTCTGCACGAATGCTGTTCGCCATGTCAAAGATGTGAAAGTTTGATTGAATGATTGAAAGATTTATTGTTAATAAATGGGACGCTTTGCGTTCCCAAACAGTCATCTCTGTCCCGACAATCCCCTCCGTGGTAGCAGGAACCCCTATATACTACGGTAATTACACATCAAAACCCTGCGGCTTATAGTCGGGTGCGGCTTATATATGGAGCAATCTGTATTTTCCCCTAAATTTAGCTGGTGCGGCTTATAATCAGGTGCGGCTTATAGTCCGGAAATTACGGTACTTTGAAGTTGACCAATGAAAATGCAATAAACGGGGATGAAAACTTGACCCTGCAAATATAAACAAAACAAAACATCGACGGAAAGCGATAATCGATAAAAAAACAAAAAACAAGCAAACCGGAGTTTAGAAACAGAGAAGGCAGGGTTGTTAAAAAACTAAAAATAAATAATATGCCTCTCGGGGACACACGGACTTCCGGAAATGCGTGTCCTTTCTGATTTCAATGTGTAAAAAGACACAAAAAGTGCGTTAACGCCAACAGTGTATAAGGAGCCTAAAAAGGCAGCTAGTATGAGACATTATCTGGCGTTTTGCTTCGCAAAATTATGCAAAACCAACTTTTCTTACCTATTTGGTATGTGCTGATGTGTATTTGGGATCTGCATAAGTCCCGAAAATGTGCGCGCATCTGCCATTGTGGTCATAGTCAATAGGCTCCATTTTCTCTATCCTCTTGTTGTGAGGCATTTACCCTCCGCTGTTGCCATTTGTAATAAAAAGTAGCATATAATTCTAACCCATATCAGTCAGTAGACTTGCTATGGAAGCGCTAAAAACTACCGCCACAACAGTGATGACGGGGAGAAGACAGTGTCGAAGTGGAGCCTCGTAAATAAGACCGCCCACAAAACGGCCAAAAACTGAAGAGACGGTCAGGAAGTGGCTTGAAGATGGTCTGTAAAACATAATCAAAGTGCAGCGTTTGACCAAAGAACCACTATTACATGTTATGTAGACCACAAGGAAGTGTTTTAAATGTTGAAAAAAAGTCATAATATGACCCTTTAAAAGTAGAAATGCACTTTTTTTTGGAATTTTGCCTATCGTTCACATTTATTAGGAAAGATATAAATGATAATAAATGGGTTATACTTGTATAGCGCTTTTCTACCTTCAAGGTACTCAAAGCGCTTTGACAGTATTTCCACATTCACCCATTCACACACACACATTCACACACTGATGGCGGGAGCTGCCATGCAAGGCGCTAACCAGCAGCCATCAGGAGCAAGGGTGAAGTGTCTTGCCCAAGGACACAACGGACGTGACTAGGATGGTAGAAGGTGGGGATTGAACCCCAGTAACCAGCAACCCTCCGATTGCTGGCACAGCCACTCTACCAACTTCGCCACGCCGTCCCCATATGACAATGGATGTATTTTTTTATGCATTCTAAATAGTAAATAAATGTGATCAAAAGTTTGCTTAAAACATCCAAAAACCTCCGTTAAGGTTTCATATACATGATGTAAGTATATATGTATAATATTTAATATTTACGTATTTTTATTTTACTTTTATAAGATTCAACAAACAATAAAACATCACTTACTGTACAATGTGTGCTGTCATTTGGCTGCCGACTGATAGAATTTTGTTATATACCCGTTTTAGATGAAAAATGACTCTTAATCCTCCCAAACAAAAGGTGGTACAAACAAGCGTCTATTCATTCTTTCGTTCTTGCCATTCCCGGTTCTAAATTGGCTGTCAAAGTGTACCAACTTGACGGAATACGTTCTCGTCCTTCTACTATCAAGGTGAGAGGCATGATTTGTGATCTAGAATAAAGTTTGACTAGCAAGGAAACAAGGAAGCAGCAGATCAATTGATAATGTCATTATTGGCATGCAAACTCGTGATCACGGCGCCGCTTGTCTGCATTAGCGCTTATAATAACAATATCACTAATACTTGGTTCAAGTCAAGAAATGTAAATGGAGTATTGTTGGCGCTTTTTGGATGTTTTTTCATTGCGTTTGATGGGCGGAATAAAGGACCTCTCATTGTCAGTGCCGTAAGCAGACTTTTTTTTACGAGTTAGAATGCATTAAAAAAAAAATACATCCGTAGTCTTGTCTTTCATAATGATTGTGAACGATAGGTAAAATTCCGAAAAAAGCGCAGTTCCCCTGTAATGCGCCTTATAATCCGGTGAGCTTTTTCTATGAAAATAGCCCTGAATAGACCTACACATCAGCAGTGCGCCTTAAGGTTAGAAAAATACGGTACATAAAAAAAAATTGTCGTATTCTGAGTTGTATAAATAAATATATCAATTGAAGTGTCAATCTAAATTAAAAAAAAAAAAAAAGCCCAAAAAGTCAAAAAAAGGCTTAAAACTAGCAGTGTCTTTTGCTCTTTCTTTGACTTTTTGCCGTGTTTAGTCATGGCAAAGAAGGGTGACGGCAAAGGGGAAAATGTGTTAATAATCAGTGCAGAAGAAATGGCCCACTGAACAGGTTGTGATTGGATACTCACTTATGAGTCACAAGTGAGTATCCAATCCAATCCAATTTATAGTCACATTCCACGGTTTAACATGTGGCAATCTAGGGAAGCCTCATGTCAACAACTCGTGATCTGATTGGCAATCGCAACTGTCCATCGACTGTATGTGCCCCGTTAATCTACACTGCACAGACCGCCACATTGTTGATTCAGAAGGCTGGCAACAAGCTAGCTGAATTCTGATTGGATAAAAGTGCTAACGTAAAAACAGTAACACTGGAGCCTAATATGACATGAAAAGAACATGATGAATACTTAACATATTTAGGGAAAGTAAATAAAAAATTAAATTAACTTTTATCAATTTATGATCATGAAATATGTTAGGCCAGCAAAGAAGGCCTTGCTGGTCCTGACGGCCCACCACTGCATTACATACTATAGGCAGTGCACTGTATAACCTTACAGTATGTATATAAAACGTTGATGGAGGTTTTTGGATGTTTTTTTTAGAATCCGATTACCTCTATTGTTAGCTGACTTTTACTAGCGTTTATTTACAAGTTAGAATGCAAAAAAATGAAAAGAAAAAAAGACTGTGAATGATAGACAACTATCCAAAAAAGTGCAGTTCCCATTTAAGTCAGATCAATCATGCTTTTGAATTTTGAATAATCATGATTAATAACAGGTTATTTATTACCCGCTTGCATAATTCAAATTAACTTAAAAAAGAGCCCATTATTTGGATACAAATGCATTTTTCAAATGTTCTACTTAAAGGCCTACTGAAATGAATTGTTTTTATTTAAACGGGGATAGCAGATCCATTCTATGTGTCATACTTGATCATTTCGCGATATTGCCATATTTTTGCTGAAAGGATTTAGTAGAGAACATCGACGATAAAGTTCGCAACTTTTGGTCGCTGATAAAAAAAAGCCTTGCCTGTACCGGAAGTAGCGTGACGTCACAGGTTGAAAGGCTCCTCACATTTCCCCGTTGTTTACACCAGCAGCGAGAGCGATTCGGACCGAGAAAGCGACGATTACCCCATTAATTTGAGCGAGGATGTAAGATTTGTGGATGAGGAGCGTGAGAGTGAAGGACTAGAGTGCAGTGCAGGACGCATCTTTTTTCGCTCTGACCGTAACTTAGGTACAAAGGCTCATTGGATTCCACACTTTCTCCTTTTTCTATTGTGGATCACGGATTTGTATTTTAAACCACCTCGGATACTATATCTTCTTGAAAATGAGAGTCGAGAACACGAAATGGACATTCACAGTGACTTTTATCTCCACGACAATACATCGGTGAAGCACTTTAGCTACGGAGCTAACGTGATAGCATCGTGCTTAAATGCAGATAGAAACAAAAGAAATAAGCCCCTGACTGGAAGGATTATATCATATCAACAATACTACTATCAGGAGACACCGAACCAAACACTGGACCTGTAACTACACGGTTAATGCTGTGCCGCCTGTCGAAGCCTAGCAATGCTGTTGCTAACGACGCCATTGAAGCTAACTTAGCTACGGGATCTCAGAGCTATGATAAAAACATTAGCGCTCCACCTACGCCAGCCCTCATCTGCTCATCAACACCCGTGCTCACCTGCGTTCCAGCGATCGACGGCGCGACGAAGGACTTCACCCGATCATCGATGTGGTCGGCGGCTAGCGTCGGAAGCGCGTCTGCTATCCAAGTCAAAGTCCTCCTGGTTGTGTTGCTGCAGCCAGCCGCTAATACACAGATCCCACCTACAGCTTTCTTCTTTGCAGTCTCCATTGTTCATTAAACAAATTGCAAAAGATTCACCAACACAGATGTTCGGAATACTGTGGAATTTTGCGATGAAAACAGCTGTTTGTATTGAGATACAATGTGTCTGAATACTTCCGTTTCAACCATCGACGTCACGCGCAAACGTCATCATACATAGACGTTTTCAACCGGAAGTTTCGAGGGAAATTTAAAATTGCACTTTATAAGTTAACCCGGTCGTATTGGCATGTGTTGCGATGTTAAGATTTCATCATTGATATATAAACTATCAGACTGCGTGGTCGGTAGTAGTGGGTTTCAGTAGGCCTTTAAACGTGCGTCATTTATTCACTAAAACTTGGTAAGAGTTTTATCTAGAGTCCAGTTAAGGTCTATTTTGAAGTGAAATTTACCAGTGAGTACACCAGTCTGAGTCTGCTCACTCATCTTTGCACTGATGTATGTTTATACAATGACCTGATCACTGACCATATAACAACCTTTCAGGTAACCATCCACGGTTAAGGTAAAGGAGCAGGTGCGATTAAAATAATTAACGACATGATTAATGTGTAAGAATTGTTTTGTATAGCAGAAAATGAAAGCTACTGCGACATTCAACATTAAAATGACAAAAGGTCGCCAACCTACCAGCACATTTTTTATTATGTCAGACGTTTTCAATTGATGAGAAGTTGCACTTAATTGGTTTTGTGTTTAATTATTTGTATGCCAGTCACACATTTGAAAATGTTATTTAAAACATTGCCTGTTTTGCTTTTGCTTTGCTGTTTTTGTGATGCCACCACAAATGTCGAAAAAGTGGGACGATACTACCTTTTTGTTCCTATATATATCATCAAAGGATAAGTAGTTCTACTTTATTGTAGTTGTATTTAGTTTAATGATGCAGTGTTTAATTAATCCACTTTTTATTTGTATGACTGTCAGGACCTGTTAAAACGTCTTTTCAAACTTTACCGGTTTTGCTTTTTCTTAAGACTTTTTTGTGATAGCAGAGGAGAAAATAGCCATACAACAGGAAATGAAACTCACTGCCACATTAAACATTAACATGACAAGAGAAGCTTGCCATCAAGACGGCACAGGTTTCCTGTTGTACTGTGTTTCGTAATATTACACAGTTGTTAATCCATTCATTCATTTCATATTTATATCCCCAACTACTCATCTGGCATGCACATTACAGCAGTTCTCACCTGTCCAGCTTGTCATCTTCTTCTCCGTCCACCAGCTGCTCCTTCCATTTTTCACTGACCATGGGAGCTTGAGGCCTGAGCAACTGCTTCTCTTCTCCGCTCTCCCACTCTGTGTCTCTGTCTACGTCAGCCGAGGCCGACAACGTAGTAAAACGATGCCTGGGCCTTACATTAAACAAAATATCTTTTAACATGTCTCTGTCTCTCTTTCTACCCATGGCTCTTTCCAGAAGAGTGTTCACAGATGACGGTGAAGCAGACTCATCCAGAATGCCGGTGGTAAGATCGGAGACGCTCCTCTGGGTTTTCGGCCCCTGCTTTTTATCGGAACTTAAAGTCAGCAGTTCAGGTTCGGAGAATGACTGAGAGTTCAGTGAGCCTATGGAGCCGTTTGTTGTCCAAAAGCTGTCCTGGGTGGGCTTTAAGTCACTTATCGTCAGAATCTTTGTGTTTAGGTTCTGGTCGGAGCCATTGTTGGATTTTGACCACAATGGCCCTGAAGTTTGTATCGTCTGAGAAGAGTAGTCTTGGTTTTCAACAACCATTGCCTTCCTGTATACTATGGGGGACTTTGGCTTTGTGGAGAATCCTTTAGTCTCAGGAGACAACACTTCCAACTGCGTAAGATCGGGAATTCTCCGGGTAGGATAGTAGACAGTTTGGGAATCTCCTTCAAAATCGGATGGTCCCGTTTGGTATGAGGTGTTGAGGTCATCTATTGGGTAATCCACATCTGGATACCCGCCTGGTACCAAGGTTAGTTGCCCAGTGGGGAACTGACTCAGTTGCTGCTCTGGTTGGACCTCATCTAGTCTTTCTCTCGAGCCAACGTCCAAAGACATTTCATCATTTGCCACAGAAAGTCTTTTCACACCCGACTGTCTTCTACTCTCTGCCTCCCTCAAGTTTGTCAGCTTCACCTGGCAACGTGATATGGATAAGATGGTCTACAGTTAGGGTCCGATCTACTCAAAGGTTGGTTATGAGTTCATTGTTTCAGACATGTTTAAAAAGTTATATTAAGGAACCTCGTGTGGTTACATTTGCACATTTCAACATGTCTGAAAAGTAGTAGGAAGAAGCAAATCTTATAATTAATCCTACCCCTCTTTACTAATAATTCCTTCACATTATAACTTTTGCATGTTTGAATTAAGTTAATTTCCTGAAAAAAAGAAAGGTGCAGGAAACAATTAATAAGTGATAACTTATTGGTGCAATGAATGATAATGTGTAGACGCATTTTTTAAGTATATATGTTTTTATTGCTGCTTTTATTTATTTATTAAATGCCTTTTACGGAATATGCACAAGCTCTGTTTTAATTTTATGTGATAATGCCTTTTATACTGTATGTTATTTTTTGCTTTATGCACTGTAAGTGATTGTATGTCTACTTGGACGTTGGAGTCTGCAATAAAGCTTGATTGATTGATAAGTATGACTTAATATTGTATAATCTGTCATAATCTATTGCTAGAGTTGTTGTTGACTTTATGAATTGTCTTTTATTTCCTTTGAGATGATGTCATATTCTGCATTTGTTTGCATGAATTCTAACTTAATAGCGCAAGCAAAGCTGATCTACTAAACTCATGTGCAGGATTAAATGAGCAACATGGAAAGCTCAACCCATTTAGTGTATGTGCAGAATACATGCTGATTATCAGGACGGCCATAATACTGGAAAAAGGAGATGCAAATAAAATAATTTAGTACTCGCAAGGCGATTTATCAAGACTGTAAGCGTTCTGCGGGGGCTGTCTGTAATGTTTGTGCAAACTGACACTGTTGCGCACAAAAGGCTGTGAGAAAGGAAGACAAGCTATGAAAAGAGAGAATATTTTGTCTGTGTACTGGTTAACATATTTGGACTGTTAGAAATAAAAATATCACACACATCATCTATTCACAATTTAGCAATATCATTTCATAATTTTATAGCTTGTATTTTTTCTAAACTAGTGTTTGTTTTTTCATATTGGAGCTATTGCAATTTAATACTTCTTGCAATATGTATTTTCATGTGTCTGGATCATTCCGAATGCCAACAGAGTCTTGTGACTTCATGCCAGAATGTTTCAAGTCTAGACTGTGGAACAGCACTTTACAAAGCGTCCACACCAGTGGATGTTAGCTGAGCAGCAGCTTAAGAAAAATAAAGACATTATCTATTCTTAATCCTGCTAAGGCTCCAATAAAGCCTTTTTTTCAATTAACAACAGTCTCTTATACTCTACAAAAGCAAATAACCATCAGGTTCTTTAATTATAGCCATGTCAGTTGCTGCAGTAAGCAACCTTCTGGTGTGAAACTCATGTGTAATACCGACCAGTTCAATACATTTGATCATCACCTGACATGTGGTCAAAGAAAGCTACATTTTCCTTTTCACTTTCTCATGCACTCCAAATCATCAATAAAGTGTTAAAAAAATGTAGTCAAATTATGTCTCAAGTTTAAAAGATAGTTTTTTACCTTTGCGTCATTAATGGTGGACACCCATTTGTTGCAGCTTTCTGGGTTGCTGGTTGTAAATACATAGGCATTCACAAGACAACAAAGTTCCCCCACCTCTACCAGAAGAAAAGAACCTGTGAGAGGAGACATATCTCAATGGAAACAGAAGTCTTCCACCACTTTTGCCTGATTTGACTCACAGTTATCCTTGAGTGCAATGCAGTTGATTTTGTTGAGGGCCAGAGGAGGCCGAACCACCTTCAGGAGCTCGCTTTTCTTCTGCAGTTTGGTCATGAGAAGTACATCTGAGAAGAGTAGAGCCACCACCTCCGTCTGCGCCGTAAAGATGAGGTTAGTTTGGATGTAGAGTGAAGAAACAAACTGGATCCACCAGGCCTCACCTTGCTGTCTTTTCTGAACCGGACCTTCAGGTTCTGCTCAATGAGGAGCTTACGTACCACCCCTGAGCCAACACCCACCATGGGGCACGTCAGATCGAAGGTATCTCGGATGTGCTGCGGAGAGGATGCGATGTAGGTGAGCAAAAAAAAGTGTCTCCATCAGTGTCCCAACACTTTTGTCCAGTGTGAAAGAAACAAATATACCCATAGCATCCAGAAAACGGAAATTTCACTCACAAGTTCTCATATTATTTGCTCCTGAAAATTAATCTGGCAGTCATTTTCCATAATATCAATTTGTTTTGAGTAATCTGTAAAAACTTGGAACGCCCCCTTTTTATCACCAGACTTGATATGGCGTGACTTCATCTACAGAACTGGAGCCCATTTCCCCACATAGACAGTGTGGATAAAGGCATGTAAAAATATTATTTTCATCACTTAATTGCATGTTTTTGTTGCCCTGGTCCATGATTTCTTCAAAACTGATATCATGATAAAAAATAAATGTAAATGTGATAATATATAGACACCACAGCCTGTGTTTCCTTATCTAAAGTGTCTCCCTGTCATGGGTATTTTCTCTTAAAGGGGAATTTGGGTGGAATTTTGCTTATCATTTACAATCTTCATGGGATCCAAGATAGATAGATAGATAGATAGTACTTTATTGATTCCTTCAGGAGAGTTCCCTCAGGAAAATGACGACAAAGGTTGTTTTTATTTGCATTTTAATTTGTAGAAATCATCTTGTTCTAGGTGGCTAGAAATGCAGCTAATGGGAGCAATCCATTCTGCCTCTAAGTCACTTTAAAAATGCATTCAAAATACTCCATTTACATTCCGTAACCTGTAAAATACCAAAGTTCTAGCAAACGGAAGTGATTACGTCACCGCCATAAATGGTTGCGTTAGCACTCATAATAACAAAATCACTAATATTTGTTTAACATTCAAGTCACGGAACGTAAATTGAGTATTGTTGGTGCTTTTTGAATGGTTATTTATTTGGATTTTAAGGGCGGAACAGTGGCGCTCCCATTGGCTCCACTGTAAGTGGACTTTTTTAAACTTGTATTTAATATTCAGGATGTATTAAAAAAAATCCATCCCTCGTCATGTCTTTCATAATTTTATGTTTTAATTGGTTTTACCCTTTAAAATCATATTTATTTTTATATTGTTTCTGTATTGGTTTTCTATTCATTTATTATTTGTTTTTATTCAGTCATTGGTGTAGCATAATATTGTTTTTAATATTGTTTTTAATATCGTTTTTAATATTGTTTTTAATTTTGTTTTTAACATGGCTGTGCAGCACTTTGGAAACATTCTTGTTGTGTAAATGTGCTATATAAATAAAGTGGATTGGATTGGATTGGATAATGATTGTGAACGATAGGCAAAATTCCCCAAAAAGTGCTAATTGAAACAAATTCAATTGATTGTGTTTTGGTGTCTGCTGGCGTTATTTTTTTTTAATGATGTTCATTTTTTTCATATAAAAGATTATTATCATTATTAATAACATATCTCCTATAATAAAAAAAAAAGTATTGCAATATGTCTGTTCTTGCGTCTGGAACATTCCAGAGCACGCTTGCAGTCAGTGGCAGCATCTCCCCTCCCATGAGCGAACCTTCAGCGCAGTAGAAACGTGGCTTCCATTGTAGATGCACAATAGGGCTGGGCAATATATCGAATATACTCGATATATCGCGGGTTTGTCTCTGTACGATATAGAAAATGACTATATCGTGATATTCGAGTATACGTTCTCACGCAGTTGCTTTTAGCTACGGGCATTACACTACAGGCTCTTGTCGCTCTTTCTTGTCTCTCCTTCTCACGAGACATAAAACAAGCGCACCTTCTTACATACGTCACATACTGTCATGTGTGCAACGTAATACACCCTCGCCGAGCAGACAGGTAGCGGCATGGGTAACGTTAGCTGTGATTTGATTGATTGATTGAAACTTTTATCAGTAGATTGCACAGTACAGTACATATTCCGTACAGTTGACCACTAAATGGTAACACCCGAATAAGTTTTTCAACTTGTTTAAGTCAGGGTCCACGTTAATCAATTCATGGTGCTAGTGGCAATACGAGAGAAAGAAGGTGCGAATCTGGTAACAAATGAAGGAATAATTATTTCCCAAGAAAAACCGCAGGGAGTCCATCGTCTGGCGGTGGTTTGGCTTCAAGTGGGTAGATGGTGAAGAAGTATGCGGCAAAAGCGTTGCTACAAAAAGTAGCAGCACTGCTAATGTAGCATCATTTAAAAGTCAGCCGCTAGAGAATGAGGAGTGCTTGAAACTCCGCATGTCAACATCTCCGTTCGGTGCCACACCCACAAAATGCCCAAGCAACCATTTCCACATCAACACCGTATGAAAAAAATAGTCAACAACAGAAGGACATAACGTCCGCAGGAACCTACCACACAGCGAAGGACATACACTATTTGATTTCCTATTATGCAGCTCATTTTTATTTGACAGTTATTGAAATATCTTGTGTGACATCATGCACAAAAGTGCACTTTATTTGTTTTAAAATATTGTAGTGGTGTTCTGTACAAAAAGTGCACTTTAATTTAGTGTTGTTTTGATATGTCATCTTAGTGACATCATGCACAAAAGTGTACTCATAGCTTGTTTTCAATTGTGTCAGACAATCTTGCACAAATTACATGAATTTTTGTGCCACTGCTTAATAACTGTTTGATAAATACAGTTTTGGTAAATTGACATAGTTGTGGTTTCCCTCACTGCATGAAAGTTTAAAATGAGCATATATTAATGCAGTATGAACAAGAATGTTTTAATGTAGAAACATAGAATCATCATACTGCTGTGATTATATGCATCAAGTGTTCATTCAAGGCTAAGGCAAAATATCGAGATATACTGTATAACGTGTATCGTGACATGGCCTAAAAATATCGAGATATTAATAAAAGGCCATATCGCCCAGCCCTAGTGTCAAAGCGTTTTGAGTACCTTGAAGGTAGAAAAGCGCTATACAAGTATAACCCATTTACCATTTATCTCAATTTGGCACGCACCCTCTGTGGAAAGAAGTTTCACTGTATTCTGTAAACAATGTATTTATTTAATCAAAATTATTCCATGTTATTTATGCAAGCTCTTTGTATTTCACCTTGTCAATTTCCTCGTTTATTCCCTCAATCTCGTATCCCTCTAGCCTCTCTGAAAAGAAGGAGAGCTCCCTCTTATCATCCTCCAGCCTCACGTAGTCATTGATGCTCTCTAGAAAACGGTTCATGCTGGATAACTGAGAGGAAGAGAAATACTTTTTTAGTAATGTGCCATCTTAGAAAGAACAATACTTGGCTTTTATAGTTTCTCACCATGCCGTGAAGGCGGCGCTCCACAAGAGGGTCTGTGGTGCTTTTGAGCACAGCCTTTAGAAGGAGGGGATACTTGGTGATTCTACAGTGGGGTTTGGCCTGCAGGGCTCCGATGCACATACGCCGACAGTGAGGATGAGTCTCTACCCACTGGGGGAAAAAACAAACATTTAAATTGTCTTTGCTGCTATATTATGTCTGCAGGAGAACTTATAACAAAATAAAAACAGGATTTAAGTCTGTACTAGGGTTGTACGGTATACCGGTACTAATAAAGTATTGCGGTACTAATTAATTAAAAACGGTACTATACTGCTGCTGAAAAATACTGGTTGCCTTTTTTTTTCACAGGCATGGCGGCACGCCGTCATCATGTCGTGACATTGCGTTTTTTTTACGAGCATGTAAATGCACATGCATGGAGTTCTTACAAGCAGACACGATGTGTCGACAGAAAGGAAGAATGGACGCATTTTGGCTTAAAAACTAACAATAAATGTGAAGCTTTAACACTGTAACACCGTTCAGCAAGAGGTGCCTTAAAACATGGCTTGCTAGCTAACGTCCATCTGCAGTCGGCAATGTTTTAGCTACTTCTAAATCACTAATCCTCGCCTCCATGGCGACAAATAAAGAACTTTTCTTACAAGTATCATCTTTGCAGGACGAGGAATAGCTCAACATGCTTCACTACACACCGTAGGAGGATACAATAGCTCACTGCTAACAACAAGCCGTCTGAAAACAGCCTTCAACAAATTTAGTTTATATTAATTTTTTTTATCCATCCATTTTCTATCGCTTCTCCCTCTTGGGGTTGCAGGGGGTGCTGGAGCCTTTATATATTTCATTAAAAAACAAACAAACACGGAAGTGATATTTTGACGTGAAAATAAATGTTTAAAAACACATATACCACTAAACACTAACTTAAGAATGCTGACAGTTAGCATGTGTCAGATACCAAGTTTACTGACTGTAAGGTGTACTTCTGAAAAAATGACAAAAAAAAGTTGGTATGCTAGTGTTAGCATACTAGCATGCCAGCAGTAAACACTAGTCACATACCAAGTTGAATGACTGTAAGGTGTATGACTGCAAAATTAGCTCAAAGAGTGCAGAATTAGCTTAAAAAGTTAGCATGCTAATGTTAGCATCCTAGCAGTTGAGTAACAAGAGCAAGGAGCATTCTGTCTTTGACTCCGTTCAAATCAGTTGAGAATTGTAGTGTATGTAGAAGTTTGTATATTGCCTATTCATTTTCAATAGGAAAAAATTCCTGGTAGTTCCAGGTAATGCGGGAATTTACGAATCCAGGGTGTACCCCACCTTCCGCCCGAGTGCAGCTGGGATAGGCTCCAGCACCCCCGAGAAGGACAAGCGGTAGAAAATGGAAGGATGGATGGATTTGAATATTAACCAAGTATTAGTGATATTGTTATTATAAGTGCTAACAGACAAACTATTTATAGCGGCGACGTGATCACTACCGTGTGTACCTATGTTTACATCTTCGAGTGGTCTGCTTTTATCTCGCTTCCCTGCTCCTTGGAAGTTTATTGTGGATCATAAATCATGCCTCTCACCTGGACATGAGACGTCTGAGGACGTATTCTAACAAGTTGGTCCCCTTTGGCATCCAATTTAGACCCAGGAATGGCGAGAACGACACGAAAAGACGCTTGGTCAACCCTTCCCCTGCTTCTTCGTGAGGATTATGAGACATTTTTCATTTAAATGGGTGTATATGAACATCCTAGCAATTGGCATCTTCATTACAGCAGACCTTGTACAGTAAGTGATGTTTTATTATGTTTGTTGGATCTCATGAAGTCTGCAGTGAGTAATAAATAATCAGTGACGAAGAACAAAAAGCAAACGTGGTGTGTTTTTGAAATTAGTGCGCCGCGTATGCTTCAAATGATCAAAATACGTAAATATTAAATGTTATTATAAATGTACCCGTTACTACATTACATCATGTATGTAAAACCTCGAAGGAGGTGTTTGGATGTTTTTAAGAGCTTTATAGGCAGAATAGAGCGTCTGCCACTGGCTCCATCGTAAGCGGACTTTTGATGGACTTTATTTAATATTTAGCATGCATTAAAAAAATACGATAGGCAAATTTCCCCCCCAAAAAGCGCAGTTCTCCTTCAAGCAAATAAGTCAAACAATGTACTAATATGATCCACTTTAAAAATTTTTTTTACAAAGTACAAAGAAGAAGAACCCTAATAAATATTTTGAACCTTATTGAAAAATGTTATAATTTTAGTCGTCTCATTATGTGAATCATAACTTAACTATGTACTTATGAAAACCTCATTTATTAATGTATTTAATATTTATTTACTTACTCTTTCATCTATATATTTATTTACTTATTTATTTATTCACTGTTGTTACAGATTGAGTCCACACAAATGTGTTACAAATTGCTATGAAATGGAAAAGGAATAGGAATATATCTGGTTCTTGCTACTACTTTTTGGACATGATGTAATGAGAAAATGGAAATATGTCATGTATTTATTGTAATTGTATGCATATCCGAAATAAACTAACATCATAACCATAACTATAACCATAGGAGCTGTCTATTGGCTAATTATTATGTTTTAGTTGCAAGCAAAAATGTTACTTACAAGCATTCCCGCCATTTGTTGGCATAGCAAATGTCACAGTGAACCCTGTAAATCAGACTAAAACATCTGGTTTTACTTACTAGAATTAGCTTACAGCGAGATCTCTGTTCTCCAACTATGCGAAGACAGTGAGTGTGAAGGACAGTTAAGTTAAAGTTAAAGTTAAAGTACCAATGATTGTCACACACACACTAGGTGTGGTGAAATTTGTTCTCTGCAGCATTGCATTAAATATTAGCATTTCTAGGCTGCACCATACGGAAGCAGAATAAGTTAAATGTTAAAATAATATAGGAAATGGCAGACATCTATCCATGAAAAAATGGAGAAGCTGCTGATGGTGTGTTTGACAGCAGAACAGCTGGTAGATACTGATAAATGCTGTACATTATTATTACAAACCCCGTTTCCATATGAGTTGGGAAATTGTGTTAGATATAAATATAAACGGAATACAATGATTTGCAAATCATTTTCAACCCATATTCAGTTGAATATGCTACAAAGACAACATATTTGATGTTCAAACTTATAAACATTTTTTTTTTTTGCAAATAATCATTAACTTTAGAATTAGATGCCAACACGTGACAAAGAAGTTGGGAAAGGTGGCAATAAATACTGATAAAGTTGAGGAATGCTCATCAAACACTTATTTGGAACATCCCACAGGTGTGCAGGCTAATTGGGAACAGGTGGGTGCCATTATTGGGTATAAAAACAGCTTCCCAAAAAATGCTCAGTCTTTCACAAGAAAGGATGGGGCGAGGTACACCCCTTTGTCCACAAATGCGTGAGCAAATAGTCAAACAGTTTAAGAACAACGTTTCTCAAAGTGCAATTGCAAGAAATTTAGGGATTTCAACATCTACGGTCCATAATATCATCAAAAGGTTCAGAAAATTTGGAGAAATCACTCCACGTAAGTGGCATGGCCGGAAACCAACATTGAATGACCGTGACCTTCAATCCCTCAGACGGCACTGTATCAAAAACCGACATCAATCTCTAAAGGATATCACCACATGGGCTCAGGAACACTTCAGAAAACCACTGTCACTAAATACAGTTTGTCGCTACATCTGTAAGTGCAAGTTAAAGCTCTACTATGCAAAGCGAAAGCCATTCATCAACAACATCCAGAAACGCCGCCGGCTTCTCTAGGCCCGAGATCATCTAATATGGACTGATGCAAAGTGGAAAAGTGTTCTGTGGTCTGACGAGTCCACATTTCAAATTATTTTTGGAAATATTCGACATCGTGTCAAAGGGGAAGCGAACCATCCGGACTGTTATCGACGCAAAGTTCAAATGCCAGCATCTGCGATGGTATGGGGGTGCATTAGTCCCCAAGGCATGGGTAACTTACACATCTGTGAAGGCACCATTAATGCTGAAAGGTACCGGTACATACAGGTTTTGGAACAACATATGCTGCCATCTAAGCGCCGTCTTTTTCATGCTTATTTCAGCAAGACAATGCCAAGCCACATTCAGCACGTGTTACAACAGCGTGGCTTCGTAAAAAAAGAGTGCGGGTACTTTCCTGGCCCGCCTGCAGTCCAGACCTGTCTCCCATCGAAAATGTGTGGCGCATTATGAAGCGTAAAATACGACAGCGAAGACCCCGGACTGTTGAACGACTGAAGCTCTACATAAAACAAGAATGGGAAAGAATTCCACTTTCAAAGCTTCAACAATTAGTTTCCTCAGTTCCCAATCGTTTATTGAGTGCTGTTAAAAGAAAAGGTGATGTAACACAGTGGTGAACATGCCCTTTCCCAACTACTTTGGCACGTGTTGGAGCCATCAAATTCTAAGTTAATTATTATTTGCAAAAAAATAAATAAAGTTTATGAGTTTGAACATCAAATATGTTGTCTTTGTAGTGCATTCAATTGAATATGGGTTGAAAAGGATTTGCAAATCATTGTATTCCGTTTATATTTACATCTAACACAATTTCCCAACTCATATGGAAACGGGGTTTGTACATTACTTGATAAACTACTGTAGTTGTTTGTAGTACATTGTTTTTTTTCTTTTGAAAAGGATGTTACATGTTAAAATTGTGATGTTGTTGGCGGGCCAAGCACCAATTTGATTGATTTAAGTAAATTTCAATGGGAGACATTGATTTGAGATGCAAGTTTTTTGAGTTAAGAGCTTCGTTACAGAACCCATTAGGCTCGTAAGTTGAGGTGCTACAGTATATAATATTTAACACTGTCGGTAGTGTTTGGCACATAAGGTCGGCGACAGGAGGCTCACCTTGACGTAAGTTGAGAAATGTGGATTGCTCTCCATCTGCTCGCGCACAAACTCAACATTCCTCGCTTCCTCTGCACAGTATTGGTGGTACTCAGAGAAGCGTTTATGCCACTGCAGATATAGAAACTTTGACTGAATGTTTTCTCTTGTTATTGGTAATATATATGTTGTGACTTCAAACTAACTCACCTGCAGGCAGCCAAGCTCCAACTTCAGGGGGTCCAAGGGTATGCCCTTGGAGCGGACATCACATAACATGGGATAAATGACTTCCTTCCAGAACAGCTGGTGTGCGCGGAGGATGACAGGGACGTTGGAAAAAAGCTTCTCGGGAGTCACCTGACAACACAGGAAGTCAAGGCAAAAGTTAAAACACAAAAGGCCTGATTTACTAAAGGTTTGCGTGTACTAAAACATGTGCAAATTTATAGCACACGCAAAGCCGATCTACTGAACGTGTGCAAAGTAGATTGCGTCTCTTAAGTGAGCAAAATAAGGCGTGTAATCCATTTTGCGTCTCTGTCTTCATTAATATGCAAATCATATGTTGATCATCAGAATGCCCACAATACTGGGAGGAGAAAATGCAAATAACACACTCAGCCTGATTTACTACACTAGAAAGTAAGATGTAACGGTATTAAATCTCAAAGTACGACATTATCACGGTATTAAGGCCACGGTACGATGTCATTGTGGTATATGTACAAAAAAAAAACGTTTTTCAATTGTTGTGCGTAAAATTAAGTGGCAGGAATGTTTATGATAAACACACTCACTGTAATTTAGTGCTTCTCAATTATTTTCTGTTACACACCCTCGAGGAAGAAGAAAATATTTTGCGCCCTCCCCCCACTCTCTACCGTGACTATAAATAGTATAATTTGTCTATAAAATTGTTATAACTATATCTCTGCAGAACATTGTTGTCATGTCTGTGTTAATCACGTTTTTGTTCTGCTTGGTTTTTGGACTCTTTTTTTAGTTCCTGGTTTCACTTCCTTGTTTTGTTTGGTTTCCATGGTCACCCAATTAGTTTTCACCTGTCATGTCACGCACCTGTTTCACGTTTTGAGTCACGCACCTGTTGTTAATCATGTCTGTGTTATTTAAGTCCATTGTGTTTCTGTTGTTCGTCCTGGCGACACCACCTTCTCCGCACATTTATGCTCTGCCCTCTTTATGATCACGCGTCTTCATGCCATGTTCTATGCCAAGTAAGTTTTTGTTTATTGTTCAAAGTTTTTGTGCCCACGTGCATGTCTTTTCTTTCATAGTCAAGTTTGTATCTTTTGTGCGAACCTCCAGCGTCCATGTCCACAGCCATTGCCATGTTCTTTGTACCCTTTTTGTCAGGTAAGATTAGTTGTTTAGAATTGCCTCCCTTGGAGCGCCTTTTGTTGCTTTTTTGCATATTGTTCTCTTTGCAACCTTTTTCCCTCCGCAGCTGGAGCGTTTTGAGTTCATTGAGATTTTGTTAGTTTAGAGATTAGGTAGCCTGTTAGGTTTCTGCCCTTTTTGACCCTTTCCCTTGTTTTGGAATAAATATTTGTTGTCAAACTCCTGCATCTGTGTCCACAGTCCTGTTCCGGTCTTGACAATTGTAAGTTTATTAACATTAAGGGAAACAACACACAAGGTTTTCCTCGTCTACCACCGTGATTACAGTGAAGCTAAGTGCTCCATAAGCTTCATCATATTCTGGTACGGCAAAAGGTTTTGGTACAAGGTCACATGTGCCCCCCTGGCCCAACCCCACTATTTAAGAAGGACTGTTGTAATAGAACACAAACATAATGCTAAAATCTAAATAAAAGCCTATTTATTACTACAAACATAAACTTTTAAGGGCAAAGAATTGTGCGGAGACATTCACTGTTTAAAGCAAATGATTAAAAAAAACGTTCAGTTGCATGTCTTCAAAGTGACAATGTAAACATAAAGGGTAAAACAATAATGTTCACTTTGGTGTCTTTCAACTTTTACCTTCTAAGAAGCAGTGTCCTCCACAGTGGACATGTTTATCAGTCTGGAAAATGCTGTTTCTCAGAAGAGTTAACTAACAATTTAACTTTTAATAATGTAAATAGCTCATAAACTGATGTTTGGCTTTGCTGGCTACAAATATCTTTTTTGGATTTATGAGGGAGTGACTTGTCCAAGGTGAACACTGTCTTCCTCCCGATTGAAGCTGGATAGGCTCCAGCACCCCCCGTGACATCGAGATAAAGTAGTTTTTCAGTTTCCACTTATTTTTTCTGGAGATTATCTCCGTGGGCGTGCGGTGGGACGTGACCGGCTGGCTCTGTGTCGCCTTGGAAAGTATTGCTTTGCAAAAACGCAGACTTTCTTACCTCTGTCAAAGAGGTTATGTTTTTGCCAGGGTTTGTTTGTCTGTTTGTTAGCAACATAACTCAAATAGTTATGGATAGATTTTGATAACATTTTTCAGGAAATGTCCAAAAAAACTATTCCTCCCATTGACTACGAAAACACACTTCACTTCCAGCAAAAAACAACACCTCAATTCCTGCTCACGGCGTTCCACGCCCCCACCTTGGCGCCCCGCACTGTGCAGAGGATTCTGGGCGGGGGGCCAACTTCACACAGGTTTCTGGGAGATGCAGTTTTTTTGCAGACCCGGCCAAAGCTACAGTAAAGGGCGGTAAAAAAATACACGCCAAGGTTTTGTTTGATACCGTCAGGCGTCATGGTATTATTGTAAAGACTTTGAAACCGAAATACCGCGGGTTGTACAATACCGTTACACTCCTACAATTCAGTGATTGCGGCACCAAAATTAGCACCTAAATTAGCGTCTTTATTTAGCACGCCTGAAAAGTACGTGCAAACTGACGGTTACACACATAGGATTGGTGCCACCCCTGCAAAGACAGACAATGGCAATCCTCTGCCCTACATATTTGAACAGTCCGAAGAAAAAAAAAAAAGAAAAAAAAATTAGATATATTGTAGATTCAGCAACATCCTTTTATAATTGTATACTGCATGATGGGTGACTTAAGTGGCTGATTAAAAAAAATTCAATTGATGGGTTTTGATGGGAACCAATATTTGTACACAAATGCAATTTTACTGTCAGAATATCATACAGGGACGTTTTTAAAAGTTTTACTTGGATTCATGTTATTTCTTTGCCCAAAACCGGCTAACAGTTTTATCCAAAGTTCTTTCAGGCTGTATTTTGGTATACAGGTACAGAGAATTGCAATACTTAAAGGCCAAATTTTCCTTTGTGTGTCTTTTTTTTTTTACATAAGTTTACACTTTTGGTACCATATTGGGGTTTGTACTTTCAATATTAAATGTTGTTACTTTATGGAATATTTATTTTTTTATACATTTTTATTTCTATGAATGTCATATGGCACACAGCAATCTACTGAGTTCAGATAAATTGCCAAATGTTCTAAAATACCGGTACTGTATATAGTGTTTTTATTCCTCAATCAGTTAATATAAACTTATTTCACGTTATAGATATAATCGTAATAGCGCATAAAATAACATGAAAAATAACGTCACAGTTACTTTGCTGAGTAAGTAATTACTCTTACAATGAGGTAACTGAATTGCTAACTCAATTACTTTTTGGGAGAAGTAATTTGTAAATGTAACTATTTTCTTTCTTATGGTAAGATGACCAACATTAAATGCCAATAAAAATTGGTAGATGTTACCATGAATTGATTTACGTGGACCCCGACTTAAACAAGTTGAAAAACTTATTCGGGTGTTACCATTTAGTGGTCAATTGTACGGAATATGTACTGTACTGTGCAATCTACTAATAAAAGTTTCAATCAATCAATCAGATGTCTCATGCATGTTCGAAAACCCCACAAGATAGACTGAATGTGCAGTAAATGATTGAGTGCCTCCATGGTGATGCCCCTTATAGAACACAGGAAATTCTCAGTTAAATAAGGTGGTATGCACCACTTTTCAATTGTACCCGCAGTCTTAGTAGATCACACAGTTTTATAGATTACACACAGTGTTTAGTGCGTGGTAATTGGATCTTAGTAAATCAGGCCCTAGAAGTTACATGAGTGACTGATTTTTTCTTTTCCACCTTCTCAGTGGAAACATGCTGTGTGCTACATTCAAATGTTTTCTCTCATCTTCTTGTTTCATCACATGGAACAGAAAATGTGTTCTGACACCCAAAAATAAGTAAGGCGCACTGACCTCCATGAGGAATTCACACCGGTGCATGTTGATCAGCGTTGCAATCACCAACTGCAGGAAGCATTGAGTGTAAATAATTGTTTTATAAAAAACAACACTAACATTCTAGGGTGGGCGCCAGGCGGCGTCTTACATCTTGGATGATAATGAGATTGTTAATGTAGTTGAGCTCAGTCTGCACAAACTCCCACAGAGCTTCCTGCTGGTGACGCTGCGTCTGAGTCATCGCCTGGCAACGAAAACAGAGAAGAGTCAAGTAAGAGCGCTCATTCCTGGTGGAATTCACAAAACTGAACTAGATACGAGTTTGTGGAACCTAATAATCTATCATTTGTGTCTCCCCATTCTAAAATTTAGTGACTACATTGGCTAATAAGAAACAATTGAACCTTTTAAACACGTGTAAAAACAAGTTTAATGTACTCAGAGTGAAATTTTCTTGATCATAAAAATATAGAAACACCTCAACAGCTAGCATATGTTACACATAGTGGTTTAATAAACAAATATATACAGTTATCATATCGGTTGGGGAGGAGACCCTGCCCCAAGTGGAGGAGTTCAAGTATCTAGGAGTCTTGTTCGCGAGTGAGGGAAAAGTGGATCGTGAGATCAACAGGCGGATCGGTGCGGCGTCTTCAGTAATGCGGACGCTGTATCGATCCGTTGTGGTGAAGAAGGAGCTGAGCCGGAAGGCAAAGCTCTCAATTTACCGGTCGATTTACGTTCCCATCCTCACCTATGGTCATGAGCTTTGGGTTATGACCGAAAGGACAAGATCACGGGTACAAGCGGCCGAAATGAGTTTCCTCCGCCGGGTGGCGGGGCTCTCCCTTAGAGATAGGGTGAGAAGCTCTGCCATCCGGGGGGAGCTCAAAGTAAAGCCACTGCTCCTCCACATCGAGAGGAGCCAGATGAGGTGGTTCGGGCATCTGGTCAGGATGCCACCCGAACGCCTCCCTCGGGAGGTGTCCAACCGGTAGGAGGCCACGGGGAAGACCCAGGACACGTTGGGAAGACTATGTCTCCCGGCTGGCCTGGGAACGCCTTGGGATCCCCCGGGAGGAGCTGGACGAAGTGGCTGGGGAGAGGAGGGTCTGGGCTTCCCTGCTTAGGCTGCTTCCCCCGCGACCCGACCTCGGATAGGCGGAAGAAGATGGATGGATGGATGGATGGATACAGTTATCACAAATGGAAGTTAAGCTTTGTAAAACTTAGTGAAAGTTACACATCATAACTTCACTTTTTAAGTTTATTTATTTATTTTATTTAGTGCCATACAAGTCAAAAACTAATGTAACCACTGTAAAAACACTTGACCTTTGATAATAACAGTAACAACACAGGGAGTTTTTCTGATTTAATAATCCATAGGAGCTTGATTTTTTACCTATGGGTGAGGGCCGACATCCGGGCAACTGAGCTACATACGGGTTCTTCGAGCCATAGCAACGAGACTGGCGTTGAAAACAAACCGTTGCCATTACTCTTTAACCTGTCGACCTACGCTGGTTAAACCCGTCATTCTGCCTCCAAAATGCCGAAAAACGGTGTTGTTTTTGGTTGTGCTAAAGGACGGTTCTCACTGGAGTCCCCCAAAGTCCCGGGTCGTGTGTTCGGATCACTTCGTTTCTGGTAAATATAAGGAACAAAAATCCACCTTCTTAACCACAACTTGGCTATACCGTCCGTGCTAATGTTGTACTTGTTGAATTTTTACCTTATAACGTTCGACAGCTGAAGTTGTTGTTGTACAAAAATAACATGCGGTATATACTATATAGTCTATAGCCTAGCTAGCTATTTTCGAAAACCGGACAACGAGAGGATACCAAAGGCAGCGTTAAGATGGACACCACCGGGAAAACGTAAGCCAGGGCGGCCAAAGAACACCTGGCGAAGAACAGTTGTACTTAAACAATACATGTAGCCCTCAAATCTCTCAATATTTTATACACTAACACTTGATCTTGTTGTTGATAACTTCCGCGTCTCTTTCTTAGTAGCGCGCAGGCTAAGCTAACTAGCAAGCTAAGCTAAGCCTGAGAAGCTTTAAAGTTCACTGAGACGAGTCTGACGCAAATAATACATTTTCGTTTTTTCACACGATATGCGAATAAGTAAAAATGCATAAATGAAGGATTTAACGCCGACTTCCAAGCCACAACGCTCGTTAAATGCTTTTTCTGTCAATGCTGTGTTCGCTGTGAGCTGGTTTGTTTTCAACGAATTCCCGGTTGCTAGGGGATTGGTAGGCGGAAGATACGTAGGTCCGCCCTCACCCATTAAACTATTTTTTTACTATTGTAAATACAAATAATCATACATTTTCCTCGTTCTTAACTAGGGATGGGCACTGAAACCTGATTCCATATTGGCACTTAAACGGTAGTAACCGAAATGAAAAAATAAGCAGCGATTGTTGCCTCATTTTAGTGCTAAAACAATGCAGACCCAGCCACCTCAACAAGTGATTGAGAGTGATAATATACAAGTAAAGTCACACAGAGTCTAAAACTCTTTTTTTTTTAAAACTTTTTTGCTGACCTTCAAATTCCAACAGCAGCCCCTCATAACATCGTTAGTGCTTCAGCGCTAGCCACTACAACGCAGCACTTCCTCATTAAGCACCGATGACAGTGCGAGTAAGGTTGAACTCTGGAACACCAGAAATTATGAGCATCAAATATTACAACTGAAGTTGTAATCCTTTTTTTTCCACATTCTCTATGTCTATGAATGTTCTCATTCATCAATGTCATTGTCATCTCAGGGCATTCAATCAATCGCAACTGGACTGTTTGGTTTGTCTTAGAAGACGTTTCGCCGCTCATACAAGTAGGCTTCATCAGTTCATGCTCATAGACCTGGATTGGTCAGATGTAGTCCAGCGGCTGGTGCCAAAACCCAAAATATTTATACTCCAAAAACCAGGAGTGTAAGCCTGGGCAAGAATGGTTTTCGCCCTGTCGTATGAGAAAAACAACTGTTTTAATGCAAACGAGCAATCCTAACTGTCAAAGCCAATGACAATCGTTGAAATGTAAATTCCCCTCGTTAGCATTAAGGTATTGTATGCAGAACGGTCTTTGTGGATCGACTACTAGGAATCCCCTGCGTAAGCATTCCATTCAGTTGTAAACAAATGACACAAATGGCATTCTGGTCACCCTCTGGTCACTTTCTGTGACCAGAATATTTCTAACTCCTGTTTTTTGTTGGAGGCTAAATTGCAGAGTATTTTAGGAATGGTTGAAAGGACTGTGTTGTATGTGGGAGACAGGTGGTGTCGCAGACCACCTCCTTTGTTCTGGGATGGTTTTTCAACCTTGACATAGATGGCTTCCCTCACTCCTCTTTCATATCATCCGTCCTCCCTGTCCACAATACATTGCTGTTCTCAAAGGAAGTGCTGTTTCTCCCTGAGGTGCAGGTAGACAGCTGAGTCTTGGCCTGAAGAGTTTGCCCGTCCGTCCTGTGCCATGCGTCGGCTTAGTGGTTGTTTTGTTTCCCCAATACATGAATCAGTGCATTCATCATTACACTAGATAGCATACTAAACCAGATTGTTTTTGTGGGTGTGGGGTGTCTCTGGGTCTTGCCTGGTTTGAAGTGTACTGGGATGTTGTGTTGCTTGAAAATGATTTGGAGTTTCTCAGATAGATCTGATACATATGGAAGGACAATCTTTTTGCGTCTGTCACGTCTGCGTCTATCACCTTATTCCTCCATATCCACTGAAACGTCTTCCAAGACAAACCAAGCAGTCCAGTTCCGATCGATTGAATGACACATTCTCTATGTTCTGTATTGCTGCAATAATTATGACAATTTGTTGTAGATTGTATTTCTTATTTTTGAATGTATTACTTACTATTATAATAGAAGTTTTTAAATCACTAGGCTGTTTAACTTCAAAGTTACAATTTTCCACAAAAATAAATTGGTATTTTATTTTAAAAAATGTGCAAGTTTTCCAATTTGTAAGTACTACCCGATCGGTACCGGAAGAACTGATCGGTCCAAGCATGCGCAATCACTATGTCACTTCCTGTCAACTTGTTTTACGGCAGTTATGTTTGTGCACTATTATCATGGTTTAATTTTTTGGGTAATCTTCAGTTCAATAATGTCATATAAAAGATTACATGCAAACAAAACAAACGGTTTGCACACTTTTCACATTTTTCAACCAATTCGACCTTTCACCCATCCACACACACTTTTCTTCCGATATATCGAACGCAAAACATGTTTTCCCTTTCCCAAAATTCACGTTTTTTTCCGGAATTTCCGGTAATTTTCTCCCCATTGACAATGAATAGGAAATATGTACTGGACTGCATTTACCACATTTATCATTCGATTTGAACGGTTCCACCATCACACACCCCACTCACTCTGGACATTCGCGCCAGCATGTTTCCCGGTTTCGAAAATTTCCTGATTACCCGTATTTACCAGGAATTTCGCCACATTGAAAATTAATGGGCAATATACAGTACAAACCTCTCCTTTCCTTATCCCACACTTCTCATCCAATTTGAACCGTATTAACATCCACACACTCCATTCACCCTGGACCTTGCGCACATAGGGCATTCACACCCAATTCCTACCGGAATTGCAAATTTTAGTTAATTTATTACTTTGTTGATATTGTTATATCGTCTTACATTGTTGTATATTTATATTGTTTAATTATTCACAAAATGCATTTTATTATTCATTTATTTTATTCCCATTATAATTCTGATCAGCGGAGGCAAGCTCACAAAATCCTTTGTTCCTGTGGTGGGGGTGTATTAGTGCCCAAGACATGGGTAACTTACACATCTGTGAAGGCGCCATTAATGCTGAAAGGTACAAACAGGTTTTGGAGCTACATATGTTGCCATCCAAGCAACGTTACCATGGACGCCCCTGCTTATGTCAGCAAGACAATGCCAAGCCACGTGTTACATCAACGTGGCTTCATAGTAAAAGAGTGCGGGTACTAGACTGGCCTGCCTGTAGTCCAGACCTGTCTCCCATTGAAAATGTGTGGCGCATTATAAAGCCTAAAATACCACAACGGAGACCCCCGGACTGTTGAACAACTTAAGCTGTACATCAAGCAAGAATGGGAAATAATTCCACTTGAGAAGCTTAAAAAATGTGTCTCCTCAGTTCCCAAATGTTTACTGAGTGTTGTTAAAAGGAAAGGCCATGTAACACAGTGGTGAACATGCCCTTTCCCAACTACTTTGGCACGTGTTGCAGCCATGAAATTCTAAGGTAATTATTATTTGCAAAAAAAAAATAAAGTTTATGAGTTTGGACATCAAATATCTTGTCTTTGTAGTGCATTCAATTGAATATGGGTTGAAAAGGATTTGCAAATCATTGTATTCCGTTTATATTTACATCTAACACAATTTCCCAACTCATATGGAAATGGGGGTTGTATGTCATTATTTTGACTTAGTAAATATTGACTTACTAAGACAAAATAATGACTAAGTCAAATTAATGACTTACAGTAAATAAGCGTTTGCAATAAGCGGTTGAAAAAAAGAGTTAAAAGTGGGGCCACATGCTGACATATGCTCAACTCATCATGCTTAATTTATTACAGCATTTGGGAAGCCTGTAGTTGATTTTTATTATGTAAATGCTGTATTTTTATCAACATGTGATAGCAGGGACCCTGCCATTCAAAACTAGGCTGCTACATTACTAATGATTAATGTAGCATCAAGGGATGGAATTGGGCGTTAAATCACCAAAAATGATTCCCGGGCGCGGCCACCGCTGCTGCTCACTGCTCCCCTCACCTCCCAGGGGGTGATCAAGGGTGATGGGTCAAATGCAGAGAATAATTTCGCCACACCTCGTGTGTGTGTGTGACAATCATTGGTATTTTAACTTTAACTTTTAACTATAGCTGAAAAAATAGTACAATAGCAACAGGAGAGACTATTCATCCCTGAACACTATGGAGTTTATGTAGGTTTTATGATGCAGTTACTTTATTATATCAACTATCAGAGACAGAAACTCTTCATTTAACATAATGTCCTTTTTTGCTGCTTCAACACAGAAAAGGGTAAAGTGAAATAACTTAGTTGTTAACTGTAGGTCAATAATGCTTGTCTTTCTCCCAGACAGACAGGGCTTTGCTGTCCGTAACACATACGCACGCACGCACGCACGCAGACAAACACCGCAAAATGAGCTAACGTTACGCTAAAAGCTAATTAGCCTTCACCTAAAGGACTGCGAGCGAGCTGAGCTGCAGCTTATATTTTTAGAACGTCAACGGGCTCATAGTCATGTTACTAGTAGTTGACTGGGAGGTGTTTATTATAATTTGGGGAGAGTCTGCTGCCTTATGCTCACCTGCTAAACACCTTTCTGCTAACCCGCACCGTCTCTCCTCTCTGCCTGCCTCTGCCATGAGCACTGACTCCATGCGCTCTGAATACTCCCTGCTGATTGGCTGTTACCGCTCTGAATACATACTGCTGATTCTGTTACATGCACTCTGAATACGCACTGCTGATTGGCTGTTACCGCTCTGCGTGTAACCAATCAGATGGTTCTGTGGGTGGGACAATGCCGGGTGCTGCAGAGACGTACTGACAGAGGCAGTACGAAGCGTAGCAGCTTGTTAAGACTTTAGTTTAGCACCAAATGATAATATAAATACATTTAATGAAGTCAAATACAAATAAGGCATCAAGAGAAGTATCCTACACTTGTATTTTGTAAAGTAAATCTGAACATCCGATATGGGCATCTACATCAACTATATGATTTGCCTGAGAAGCTGGACAGGACAAAAAAAAAAGAAAAAAAAAAAGACTTTAGTTTAGGCTCTTTGTTGTTAAGGCGGCCGCCTTAACAACAAAGCGCTGCAGGAAACCCTGGTGTCTGTGTGTGTGACACCTGCAGTCCGTAGAGGAGCTGCTCCATGACATAATACCTTTTTTTTTTTTTTTTTACTTCAGAAAGGGTCCTTACCGAGTGAGATTTGACAATGTCGGTCCAGTTTCCTTCCAACATGCTTCCATTACTTTGTTCTTTCCAACTCCACGTCATGTTGGTGGGCACAGCAAAGGCCTCCAGCTCCTGCTTGAGAACATCCAGCTCATTCTGCTCCTTAGAAAAAAAATGTCAATGGTTGGTTCAGTTATTTCATGTCCCAATAGGGCATCGTTTCTGTTTCAATCAATGTCAATCAATCAATCAATGTTTATTTATATAGCCCTAAATCACAAGTGTCTCAAAGGGCTGTACAAGCCACAACGACATCCTCAGTACAGAGCCCACATACGGGCAAGGAAAAACTCACCCCAGTGGGACGTCGGCGAATGACTATGAGAAACCTTGGAGAGGACCGCATATGTGGGTAACCCCCCCCCTCTAGGGGAGACCGAAAGCAACGGATGTCGAGTGGGTCTGACATAACATTGTGAAAGTCCAGTCCACAGTGGATCCAACACATCAGCGGGAGTCCAGTCCACAGCGGGGCCAACAGGAAACCATCCCGAGCGGAGACGGGTCAGCAGCGCAGAGATGTCCCCAACCGATGCACAGGCTAGTGGTCCACCCGGGGTCCCGGCTCTGGACAGCCAGCACTTCATCCATGGCCACCGGACCTATGCAACTCCCCCTCGCAAGGGACAGGGGAGAAGAGGAGAGAAGAAAAGAAACGGCAGATCAACTGGTCTAAAAAAGGGGGGGTCTATTTAAAGGCTAGATTATACAAATGAGTTTTAAGATGGGACTTAAATGCTTCTACTGAGGTAGCATCTCTAACTGTTACCGGGAGGGCATTCCAGAGTACTGGAGCCCGAATAGAAAACGCTCTATAGCCCGCAGACTTTTTTTTGGCTCTGGGAATCACTAATAAGCCGGAGTTCTTTGAACGCAGATTTCTTGTCGGGACATATGGTACAATACAATCGGCGAGATAGGCTGGAGCTAAACCGTGTAATATTTTATACGTAAGTAGTAAAACCTTAAAGTCGCATCTTAAGTGCACAGGAAGCCAGTGCAAGTGAGCAAGTATAGGCGTAATATGATCAAACTTTCTTGTTTTTGTCAAAAGCCTTGCAGCCGCATTTTGTACCAACTGTAATCTTTTAATGCTAGACATAGGGAGGCCCGAAAATAATACGTTACAGTAATCGAGACGAGACGTAACGAACGCATGAATAATGATCTCAGCGTCGCTAGTGGACAAGATGGAACGAATTTTAGCGATATTACGGAGATGAAAGAAGGCCGTTTTAGTAACACTCTTAATGTGTGACTCAAACGAGAGAGTTGGGTCGAAGATAATACCCAGATTCTTTACCGAGTCTCCTTGTTTAATTGTTTGGTTGTCAAATGTTAAGGTGGTATTATTAAATAGATGTTGGTGTCTAGCAGGACCGATAATCAGCATTTCCGTTTTCTTAGCGTTGAGTTGCAAAAAGTTAGCGGACATCCATTGTTTAATTTCATTAAGACACGCCTCCAGCTGACTACAGTCCGGCGTGTTGGTCAGCTTTAGGGGCATGTAGAGTTGAGTGTCATCAGCATAACAGTGAAAGCTAACACCGTATTTGCGTATGATGTCACCCAGCGGCAGCATGTAAATACTAAAGAGTGCAGGGCCAAGAACCGAACCCTGGGGAACTCCGCACGTTACCTTGACATAGTCCGAGGTCACATTGTTATGGGAGACGCACTGCATCCTGTCAGTAAGATAAGAGTTAAACCAAGACAAGGCTAAGTCTGACATACCAATACGTGTTTTGATACGCTCTAATAAAATATTATGATCGACGGTATCGAAAGCGGCGCTAAGATCAAGAAGCAGCAACATAGATGACGCATCAGAATCCATCGTTAGCAATAGATCATTAGTCATTTTTGCGAGGGCTGTCTCCGTAGAGTGATTTGCCCTGAAACCGGATTGAAAAGGTTCACAGAGATTGTTAGTCACTAAGTGTTCATTTAGCTGCTGTGCAACAGTTTTTTCGAGAATTTTGGAAATAAACGGAAGGTGGGAGACCGGTCGGTAGTTTACCATGAGGTCAGGATCGAGGTTAGGTCTTTTGAGCAGAGGATGAATAACCGCTTTTTTGAATGCTAGGGGAACAGTGCCGGAGGAAAGTGATAAGTTTATAATATTTAACACTGATGGACCTAATAATACAAACAGTTCCTTGATAAGTTTCCCAGGAAGTGGGTCAAGTAAACATGTTGTTTGTTTTATCCCACTTACACGCTGTAATAATTCCTCTAATGTTATTTCATCAAAAATAGAGAGACTATTTTGGAGGGCAGTGTCCGTCGTATATACAGTCGTATTTGTGTTAATAGAGCCCAGTTGTAGCTGGGATGCGTTGTCATTAATCTCCTTTCTAATGAGTTCAATTTTCTTATTAAAGAAATTCATAAAATCATCTGCCGAGTGGGTGGAGCTACTGGGAGGAGTCCCTTGTTGGGTTAGCGATGCTACTGTACTAAACAGAAATTTAGGATCGTTTTTGTTGAGGCGGATGAGATTTGAGTAGTATTTAGCTTTAGCTAAGGTAAGCATGCGTTTATAAGTTATTAAACTATTACTCCATGCTTGATGGAAAACCTCAAGTTTAGTCGCGCGCCATTTGCGTTCCAGTTTTCTACATGATAATTTATGAGCTCTAATTTCTTCTGTAAACCATGGGGTGCGCCTTTTAGGGGCCCTTTTTTGCTTTAGCGGTGCTATACTATCAATAGTTTCTGTGCCCTCTCTAATTACTCCTTCAAGGAACATAGTGTGGTAAATTATACCGTGTACCATTTTCTTATATGATTGTGAACTAGCATGTATTTGTATTTGGTCACTGAATCCTTTAGAGGATTATCCTATTAAGGAAATATGCCCCTAGATAGCTTTAGGTGCAGATGTCCATCACAAGCTCTCCAGAGAGTGGTGGCTCTTGGCCCCCGGACATTGGGGAACTTAAAGGATAGCAGCAGTTGGATTTTAAGAGGAAGTGTAAACACATTAGCGACATCTGGTAGGAAGCCCTCACAAGTAGCAGTAGAGGATAGGGATCGAAAGGTCACACGACTCAAGCCAATCAGAGGAAATAGATTGACTGGCCAAGCAACAAATTGGGCTTTGTCCAGAATAGCCGGCTCCAAGGCTAGAGTTAAGAAGAGTGGGGGTCTTCGTGCAAAAGGTATCTAGGGACAGTGGTCCGAGAGGACATCAGAAGAGTAATAAGGCCCGTTCTCTTTCTCCTGGAAGCTGCAGTTCCAGTCTGAGGCTCGCTGAAACAAATAAACCTTTTTGTTCGACGATTCCTTGTTGGCGTCTTCTTGGCTCATCACCCATCACACAGTCATTCTGTCCTGGGAGAGTGGCACGACTAACGGATATACAACAATAGATATGCAATACAAAGGTGTAAAACTACCCCGAGATGTAATTGTACTTTTAGGAACATTACACGTTTACACTTGCATAGTTCAACATTATATATAGTTTATACACAAGTCTACTTAGTCCCTAGAGTGTTCCTTAAGTCTTGTGCATTCTCTTCTGTACAGAATGCAGTAGTGTCATCGACAAACAGTATTACTTTTATGTTCTGGTCATTTATTTGTCAAAAACAGATGTGGTCTTAGTATTGACCCATGGGGTACACCGCAAACTACTTTTAGATTTTTGTTCAGCTGGTGTAGTGTGGTAACAGTAAAACAAGGTTGTACCTCAGCAGTTGGACTCCTGTCTGATGCTCCAGTGTTGAAAAAAAAATTTCTGATCGACTCTCGGGGTACGGGTTCTCCTGTCCCAACAGTCGCATAGACAATTTTCGGTCTTGTCCCTTTCTGGAAACAAAAGGAATAAATTCAGGAATATATTACAGTAACAATGATTTATAAATACATTAATTATAAAATGATAGCAATGTCTATCCCTAAATGTTTATAAATAAACATGTGTTCGTAATGCGACATAAAATGTAGAAGAATGTATTATGATAAAATCAAGTGTTATAAAAAACAGCAACCCTGCGGGTGGGGTGGGTGGTTCCCGTGGCCCCATGCTGGGTGGTCCCGTGGCGGCCGACTTGGGTGGGGTGGCCGGAGGCTGGCCTCGCCGCGCTCTCCGGGGGTGGGGGGTGGGCTCATGGGGGCCCGGTTGCCGGTCGGGCGGGGGCAGTCTTCCCGTCCGGTTGCGGGTGGTATCCGGTTGCGGGGCGTCCCGCCTTTCTGCCCGTGTGGGGTGTGGTCTTTTCTCGTGCCTTGTCATCTGCCGGGTGCGTCTGTCTGCGGCCTGCTGCTGGCCCTTGTGGGCGGCGTAGTGGGCCGGGCTCTGGGGTTCCTGTCGCTGTCCGGCTTGGCTGCGTGGGGGCGGTGGTCCCTGGTTCTCTGGGCACCACACCTACTGTTTGTGGGTTGGGCTCTCGGGGAGGCTGGGGCCGTACTCTAGCTCCCACACAAACTGGGAGTCAAATGTATTGTACATACAAATTCACATATACTCACATACATAGGTACCTACGCTCCCACATACATATACAAATACAGTACATATTTACACACTCAAAGTTCGTACATCCACACGCACATTCATTATACAAACATACACAGACTGTACATATACATTCACTGTACAAACATACATATACACATACTGTACATATACACTCACTGTACAAACACATATACACATCCTGTACATATACATTCACTGTACAAACACACATACTGTATACACATACTGTACATATACATTCACTGTACAAACACACACATACACATACTATACATATACATTCACTGTACAAACACACACATACACATACTATACATATACATTCACTGTACAAACACATATACACATCCTGTACATATACATTCACTGTACAAACACAGATATACACATACTGTACATATACAAGTACATATGCACACATACACTCATGCACATAATCACGTTTCATCAAACATATATTAATGTTGTTGCCCTAGGGTAAACTGGGTATAACACATGGCACTCTGACAAAGCTTAACCTATTGTTACTATAACAATCTACAAGGTTAATTTAGGTTGCTTCTCTTTCTTCCCCTCCATTTTTCTGCATTTTTTCGTATCTCAAGTTATCATCACGTATATGTATTGTTGCATTTGAACAACTGTATTGTTGATAATAAAGGTAAATTATTGGTATTGTTCATTATCAATAGTGCTATTTCTATTGGTATTTGTATTGCTCCATTTTTAGTGTAATAATGCTCATTGTCATTTCTGTATTATTTTTTATTTTCGCTAACTGCTTATTTGCTATTACTTTTACCATCATATTTGTACATGTCGTATTTGCTGATGTTGCTCTGTTGTTGTTGTTGTTGTGTTTGCTGTTGTTGTCTCTCTGTCTAATCCCCCTCTTGTCCCCACAATTCCCCCCTCTGTCTTCCTTTTTTTCTCTTTCTATCCCCTCCTGCTCCGGCCCGGCTGCACCAAATGATAATATAAATACATTTAATAAAGTCAAATACAAATAAGGCAACAGGAGAAGTATCCTACACTTCTCTTTTGTAAAGTAAATCTGAACAGCCGATATGGGAAGCTGGACAGGACAAAAAAAAAAAAAAAAACAGCAAATAAAAATATATTTTAAAAATAAAACTAATCGCAATAATTTTCTACCAAGAATAATACAATAATACTATATATACTACTACAATCATTTGTATTTTGTACTTTTTAAATATAAAATAAACAAATATTTCAAATGAATGTAAATATTCTTTTAAGTGTTTTCCGGTTTCCCCGTGGTGTAACAGTATGCCATAATTACAGTTTGATACGTTCCTTGTTTTTGAGGTCACTGCTGGGTATTTGTTGGGTATAGTAAAAAAACAAAAAGCAAAAATCATAAAATGTTTTAGCTTTTGTGTAATCAACTTTATATATTGTTTTACTTAATCATGATAATCTGCAAACTGCTGGAAGAAAAGTTTATCTGTTAGTTTTAATGCAATTTTCAAATGAAAAATACATGAACTAATATATATAACAATAAGGGTGTCCAAAACTTTTTTCAATATAGATCATATTCAATGTAGATAAAAATGCCAATCCGATGTAGATCATTATCTGCTAAGCTATTGGAACAAAACATCCGCATTTTAGCTTTGTGTTAAGAGTGAATTCTTCTTTTACTTTTAGTAAATGAATGTTCTTTTTTACTTTGGGTGCAGCACTAACACTTCCAGTTTGCAGCACCATTCCAGAGCTCTACTAAACAATGGCAACATACTTTTTAGTCAGCATGAGTCATAGCTAGAGATAGTGCCAGGGAAAATCTAAAGTTTAAAACCATTAATTCGTCAATAAAGTCTCAAATAAACTGACCAAAATTATAACTAACATGGTTTAAACTTCTACTGTTGCATATTATTGGACATTTTTAAAAAGGGAATGCTTTGCAGCATTAGAGGTTGCTATTGTTTCGCAAGCAGGCCCATAATAATAATAATAAATATTTTTAAATTTTAATACAACTAATAATACAAATACAGGTGTAAAGTGTGAATATATTCAAAAGTGTGGGAAAAAGCTGTATCATAACAATGAAGAAACATTCTTCCAAAACTGTAATTAGCATGGCTAAAAAAGACAATACTTGCGAGCATTCAGGACATCAAGCATTTATCTGCTGACTGACAACTTGTCAGTGATGACCAGTGTTTGTATTTATTGTTGTCTTTACGGTCTTGTCTTGTGTAACCCTGTAGTTTCCCCTTCTGGAATTAATACAAATTCCTCTACCGTCTTGTCAAAGCATCCTGATGTTAAATGCAGCAGCATAGAAATATGGAACAGGACGGATTATGCATTCTATTACTTGCCTTATGAGCGTATGTATAGAATTTGCCTTTGTTTTCATTTAAAGTTGTGGTCATCTCCTGCACGTTGCGGTCAACAACTGTGAACATGTCAGCATCACGTGACTGTACTGATTTTATTGTTGCGGAATGATGAAGACAATTCCAATGGTGCGCATATGTGATGATCTGAGGGTGGGTTGCGATGCCCACAGGATCGCTCTTTGCCAAGTCGAGGTCAGCTGACAAAAAGAGAGGAGATTGTCATTAGTAAAAGACTTTATTTTAGCCAGCGAAATATCACCCAAATAATGAAAACATGAAGTTGAACTGAAAACTGCTAATTAATAGAGAAGCTACATTGATAGTTCATTGGGTAATGATGCTTGCCGTGAGTAGTGAGACCAAAGTTCAAATCTCAGTTAGGGTGACTGGTAATACTGTATGTACCATTATGAAGCATGGGAATTTTACAACAACTCGTGATTCAATTGTGATCCTTTGGGTGATAATTCTCAATTCAAACCAAATTCTTGCAATTTATTATTTTGTATAAAAATTTAAAGAAAACTTTTTTAAAACAGCCCCTCTTTGCTGCTGATGTATGCGGCAAGTAAATGCAGATGGAGACTTTGAAAAATGTATTCTTAAAAATGTATACTGTATATATAAATGTTATATATATATAAATGTTATATATATATATATATATATATATATATATATATATATATATATATATATATACACAGTATATATATATATATATATATATATATATATATATATATATATACATATAGTATATATATATATATACACATACATACACACACATATATATATATATACAGTATGTGTGTATATGTTTATGTAAATATGTAAAATATACATACATACATCTATCCATCCATCCATTCATAAAAACACACATATATACATACATACATACACACACACACACATTAATATATATATATATATATATATATATATATATATATATATATATATATATATATATATATATATATATATATATATAAGTATACTTACATATAAAAAAATAAAAAATTAAATATATAATATATATATACATACATACACATACGTATATATCTATATATTCACATATTCACCTATATATATTATTCACATATATATATGTGAATATATATATAGATATAAGTGAATATGTGAATATATAGATATATACGTATGTTATATATATATATATTTTTTTTTTAATATGTAAGTATATATATATATATATATATATATATATATATATATATATATATATACATACATATATGTATATATACATATACATATATATGTATATTTACAAATACATACATGTATATACTTTTTTGGGGGGCGGGGGGAGATCATTAATCGGTTTAGAATCTGAAAAAAGAAGAATCGCAATTCAACCATGAATGGATTTTTTTAGAGTATCCCTCGCCCCTATTATTGTTTTTCATGAAATTAGATGTATTCACTTTAATCTAATTTACTTCACTAATTAAATTCATGACATACCTGGAAAACTTCATTTGAAACCTGAACCCTACATGAAAACCCCCATTTAATACCATAACCTATCTTGAAACACTTATTTTGAAACCCTAATAACTCAGTTTAAAGTCAAAATTTAAACCCTAACTCTGAAAAGAAACGTACACCCTAATTTAAGACTCTAACCACAATTGTATACCTTACCTGGAAAACCTAAATTGAAACCTAATTAGAAACCCTAATTTAAAACCCTCAGCCACTCCTCAGCCAAAGCCCGGTTTTAAACCATAACACCCATCTCAATTTCTCACTGGAAACTCTTATTTGAAACCCCAATGTTGATTGAAACCCTATATTCAATCAATAACTAGAAACCCTAAATTCAGACCCTTACCCTAGGGTCCTTAATACTACTAATGTATTAGGTTTGAATACAAAAGTTATTTTTTCTATCGACTAAAAGCACTTGACACTGAAAACCCATAATTCATTCACACCACATTCACACTTTGATGGTGGTAAGCTACATCTGTAGTCACAGCTGCACTGGAATAGACTGACGGAAACGTGGCTGCCAATTAGCGCAATAGGCGGAGATAGGCAGCACGCTGGGCAAATATGGCCCGCCACATACATTCATTTGGACGGACAAATATTACCCAAATGATGAAAGCTAGAGTTGTATAATTAACTGCTAATTAATGGAGGAGATAAATTGTGAGAGACTGGAGAGCACCATGGGTAATGATGCTTGCCAAAGTTCAAACCTCATAGCTTAAAAAGGAGACGCATTGGCAACCGGTTGTAGGTGTGTCCCGGTTGCCAATCAGGCATCAAGTGTGGATGCCTGAAGTGAATATACCAAATGAGAGCACAGGACAGGAGCTAAAAATATCACACAGAGAGAAAAAGCCACTATGAGTCCAAAACAGTCAACAGGGCGTGACAAGATGCCCCCAAAACAAAACAGACTCCAGACACGAAAAGGAAGGAAAAAAAAACCATAAGCAAGTGGGAAACCAGGGAGGTCGATGGGAGGACTTTGGGGAAGAGTCGCAAAACTGCGGCCTTGATGCTTGGCCGGCACGCCAGCCACATGACCCGGAAGCCAGCGGGGAAGAGTCCGGATCCCGACAGTAAGAGCAACTAACGAGGGGGAATCAGGGTGATGGCGTGATGACTGCGGTAGAAGCTGCAGAAGTCCATGCCAAAGTACCAGGCGGCGCTGCTGCTGGTGTGCAGGACGCTCGCAAGGTTGATGCGCGTGGGGTGCGCACCCCTGCCGCTGAGGAGGAAAACACGCGTGCCTCTGCCGCTGTGGAGGTGAGTGAGGGAGAGGCCCTTTGGGAAAAGTGGCGATAACGTCACAGGAGCTGTAGACCCGGTGTACCTAAAGCCACTGGGCCCCAGTCAGGTGACGGTAGATGTCCATGAACTGGCCACCCTCACGACTGAGGAGGAGGAGAAGGACTAGGGGCACCAGGCGGGCTCCTCCGCAACTGACGAAAACGGCAGGCGCCCAATGGCAAATGGCGTCGTCGGACCCACTGGAGATGAGTCTGACGTCGACGGAGGACCCACTTAAGGACAGGTTGGTGGCGTCGTTGGAAGACCCATTGGAGACCAGGTGGACAGCAGCGTTATCGGGTGCCGTCATCATTGTAGGAGGTAGTTGTGCGACTCCCGCCGCACAACCTCCCCTGGGGGGACGGACGCCAGACCTCAACAGGAAAACTCACAAGCGAGAGGGGTGAGTGGGAGGGAGCTTGAGGAAAAGTCGGGGGGTCCGCCCATGTGGCCAAAAGGTCGAAAATATAGCCCAAAAGGGCGGCCCCCTAACCATATCAGGCTGGATAACTCCTCGAAGTTACCAGCAGACTTGGGGGCGGGAGTCGCTGCGAGGTCACCACAAGGTATGTTCATTGTGTCACAGGAGTTGAAGCATAAAAGGTAGCTTCAGTGATCTGACATCAAAATGCAGCAGACGACAGACAGGTGAGTACAAAATAATGTTCTTTAATCTATCAAAAGAAATCGCACTCACGAAGGAGTGGGGAAACACGTCTAAGAGTACTAAAAAAAGACCAAAAGAAGGCGAGTGCAACTAATAAGGGCACAAGACAGGGAACTTATTTTGCCTGAGGCAAAAATGCAAAGCAGAACAATAGGTAGAGCAATAGGTAACACGGAACAAACAAAAAAGAACCGATGCAGACTTTAATAGGAGACTGATTAGCAACCGGTTGCAGGTGTGTCCCGGTTTCCAGTCGGGCAGCAGGTGTGGACGCCTGTGTATGGCACGAAGAAGGGAATATACCAAAAATAAGGGCAGATGACAGAAATTAAAAACATGCAAACAAAGAAAAAGCAAACATAAGTCCAAAAAAGTCACCAGGACATGACGACATTACATTGTTCCTCAGATTTTTTGGCAAAAAAAACAAAAACAAGTATTTGCTTATGATTAATATTATTTGTTATTTTTAATTATCATTGTTACTATTATTTTTCTACAGAGCCAAATGTAACAACAGCTCACTGGTTCTAATGACAAAAATATATTATAATATTATTATTTATCAATATAGATATATTACTATATTATAGTATTATTAATATGATATTATTATAATATATTATTTACATTTTATTAACTGTAAAAAAAAAAGATTAGTCACATCTTTACAGAGATCAGATATTACATATATTTTGGGGATTTTAATCCTTATAGTCACTATGTTTACATAACTATACCGTTTTTGTTTTAGAAAAAAACTTAGATAGTTTGGTGAATACTTTAAATGGGTAGCACCATGTTATAGACCAGGGCCTTTACGATCAAAAGAGGTATTTTGCCACCTCTTCCTCTAAAGAAAAATAGTATAGAGCTACAAAACGTAACTCAGCCTATAAACTTTTACAGGTTTTCATCCCCAAGGGGTTGCAAGAAGCTGAACTGAACACACAAGCTTCCAGGCTCTTTTACTTGCCTTCCTTGCGCCTGAGGACTCAGCCTGTGCGCATTCATGGCCTAACAGACATTAAAATATTATACATCTTTTTGAAAATGCTAACTTTTCTCACTCCGAGGGCAGAAGCCTATACCAGCAGGCAGGGTACACCTTGGACATGTCACCTCCTCATCGCAGAGCCAACACAGAGAGACATTTAAAATCAAAATGAAATCTTAACAAAAATGATTACATTTCTGTTAGGAAACATGTAAGATTTTCAATGTGACAATTTTTGTCATAAGGCACGCAATAGTCACTTTTTGTCATTTTGGTCTAATTTAGGGAACAGAGATGCCATTTTGTCAACGCAAAATGTATTGAAAATCCAAAAATGAATAGCACATGCTACGTCTTCTTAAATGTGCGCTTTGTTTGACTAAAAATGTATTACCTATCATTTGAACGACATCATAATGAACATAGTATAAATATGTCGAGCAACATATTAGAAGCGACTTTGGGTGTGATACATAGTCGGGACAGGCGCGCCTAATGTGTTTGTTCATTCATTGGAGAAGTGACGCGTACAATCCATGTTACTTAGACGAGACAAACACAAACAATGTAGCGTCATGTTGGTGTTTCTCAAAACAGATTTTGAACTTTGACCTTGTGGACTAGAAAGGCCGGCGTCTTTCTCGTGTTTATCCCCTTTAATTAATCCCCCAGGCTGCAGTGTCACAGGCTTTAAATCACAGTCAAGAGTCTAAATGGTGTAAGCAGAAACTTCCTGGTATAGTTTCCTGCTGGGTGAGTTAATTAATCATAAGTCATGTAACACAGTGAAACTATACAAATACACTTTAAAACAAAGCACTTTCTAGTCAGAGTACAACAAACAGCTTCAAATAAACCTACCTGAGTTTGAGTGCATCCATCAATGTAACACGGTCATCTTTAGTTTCTTTTCACTTTCTCCGATCTTTTCCCCTCCTCTTTCTCTTCTCCCGGCAGGTACCTCCCCTCTGCGGTGTTCCCCTTTGCCGTTTTTACAACTGGACGGACAGGAATGACTGGATTGTGCTGCTCTCAAATCAGCTTTCATAACTGATTTTAAATAAAAAGAGTTTAGTGGAGGCGTGGTGAGGCGCTGATGGACTGTTGTACAATGTCGAGTATGTCTGAATGACACGTGGGAAAGAAATGTTTTGTTTTGTAGTGTTCTACTTGAAACGTGCGGTAGTTACATTTCTAGACGGCCTGCGAATAGCAAATTAACGACAAGAAATTGAGACGCCATGAATTGATTGACGTGGACCCCGACTTAAACAAGTTGAAAAACTTATTCGGGTGTTACCATTTAGTGGTCAATTGTACGGAATATGTACTGTACTGTGCAATCTACTAATAAAAGTTTCAATCAATCAAAAAACGGACATAAAAATGTATTATTTATGTCACTAATAAAGCCTGGATTATGTCGCTCCTACCCCTTTCAAATGCATACTGCGAGCTTGACATTCTCCTCTGATTTCGAATCAACATTTGCAGTAACAGTTATAATTACTATGGTAACTCAACTCACAAGTACTCTAATTTACAAGCATACATTTGAGTTATAAGCCTCCCCAATCCTAGTTGGCTTAGCTAATGTCCCAGCAAGGCCCTTAGGACCCGCCTCAAAACGTCCGGTTTTACTCGTTGGCATTAGCTTATACCTAAAGATCGACATAAGTTTGTTTTTGTAGTTTTCCCTCCACGGTCGGTACTGAAAGACACGATCGGTCCGCGCATGGGCGAAGATTACGTCACTCCCTAGACCGGGGGTCGGCAACCCGCGGCTCTAGAGCCGCATGCGGCTCTTTAGCGCCGCTCTAGTGGCTCTCTGGAGCTTTTTCAAAAATGTATGAAAAATGGAAAAAGAGGAGGGGAAAAAATATATTTTTTGTTTTAATTTGGTTTCTGTAGAAGGACAAACATGACACAAACCTCCCTAATTGTTATAAATCACACTGTTCATATTAAACATGCTTCACTGATTCGAGTATTTGGCGAGCGCCGTTTTGTCCTACTAATTTTGGCGGTCCTTGAACTCACCGTAGTTTGTTTACAATGTATAACTTTCTCCGACTTTCTGTTTCATTTTGTCCACCAAACTTTTAACGCAGCGCATGAATGCACAAAGGTGAGTTTTGTCGATGTTATTGACTTGTGTGGAGTGCTAATCAGGCATATTTAGTCACTGCTTGACTGCAAGCTAATCGATGCTAACATGCTATTTAGGCTAGCTATATGTACATATTGCATCATTATGCCTCATTTGTAGGTATATATTAATTCAATTTATATCTCATGACACACTATCTGTATGTAAAATGGCTTTAATTTTTTTACGGCTCCAGACAGATTTGTTATTGTATTTTTGGTCCAATATGGCTCTTTCAACATTTTGGGTTGCCGACCCCTGCCCTAGACCAACAATTATTTATGACGGAGCTTCTGCGACGTCACGTTTTATTACTATCCATCCATCCATTTTCTACCGCTTGTCCCTTTCGGGGTCGCGGGGGGTGCTGGAGCCTATCTCAGCTGCATTCGGGCTGTTTTGTATAAAACATCTCACGTCAAATAATTACTATACTTACACCTCACTCCAACGCACTTCTCCAAAGTGGACTGGCTCAGGGTGGAGGACAGAGTAAAACAACTTGCACTGGGCCTAGTCTATAAAATCTGCTACACCTCCCTGATACCGAAGTACATGTCAAACTACTTCCATAACGTAAATGACCGCCATAACCACAACACCAGGGGGAGCTCCACAAACCACGTTAAACCCAGATTCCGATCTAACAAAGGTCTTAACTCATTCTCCTTCTATGCCACATCAATATGGAATGCACTCCCAACAGGTGTAAAAAAAAGTGCATCTCTATCCTCCTTCAAAACCGCACTGAAACTGTTGTGGAGAGTTATAAAAGGACTGTATGGTTCTATAAAGGTAGTCTCATTCGCCCCCGGGGCGTTGGTCAGGACACAATGGACAGGACAGTTCGTTTGGTATAGGGCAGTTTACTTGTTTTGTAGGCACGTTGACAGGCATGGATTAGTTGAATGGTACAATACTGGCTAGTATTGGTGGTTCTGTAGTAAACAGATAAGAACATCATAAACAATTAGTATAGAATACCATAGCCTACGTAGTAATAGTACATATCACCTTAATGCAATAATATATCATGGATACACAATAAAGCATATACCGGTAATAATTGGCATTTAGTAAACGTTAGCTTCACCAGTAAATGTTATGATCAGATGTTATTACAGGTATGACCGCTAGGGGGCAGTACTGGTTAGTATGCTGCTTACCGTACCACATAAAGTGGTAGAACAAGACTGCATAAAAGACACATGTATGTTGTTGAGAACATGGAGCATTAAAAGTTAAGTCACTTGCTATCAACAGCCTCATCCTTCAAACACGAACATGACATGGTACCAGGAGTAAACTCGACTTGACGACATGGATTTAAAATCACCGGAGAGTTTGAAACTAACGGGGAATGTCGACGAGAACTGGCGCACCTTCAAACAGCAGTTTCACCTGTACATTGCGGCTATGGGACACGAGACAAAGCCGGAGGCGAGAAAGGTAGCGCTGCTGCTAACAATAGCAGGGCCACAGGCCATAGAAGTATTTAACACGTTTGTGTTTGACACTCCTGACGATAATGGAAAGTTGGATGTAGTGCTTAGCAAATTTGACGCTCACTGTTCTCCGAAGAAGAACGAGACGTACGAAAGGTACGTGTTTCGGTCTCGTACGCAGCGGCAGCATGAGCCATTTGATAGCTTCCTGACGGACTTGCGGCTAAAGGCGCAGTCCTGCAACTTCGCGACGCTGAAGGACTCCATGATCCGGGACCAGATAGTCTTCGGCGTGGAGGATAAAAAGGTCAGAGAGAGGCTACTACGAGAGATGGAGTTGACGCTGGCGGGAGCCATTAAGATCTGCCAGGCGAGTGAGCTGTCCCAAAAGCACGTGAGGACGTTCAGCGAGATGTCTGCAGTCGCCTCGGCGCAGAGCGACAACGTGGCAGCGGTAGGAGCAGTGTCGTACCAGCGGAGACAGCGCACACAGACCCGGCCTGCACGGCAGACGGAGGACGTGATGATAAGCTGCAAGCGCTGCGGCACAAAGCACAAGCCCCGATAATGTCCAGCGTTTGGTAAGCAATGCTCAAGTTGCCAAGGCAAGAATCATTTTGCTAAACAGTGCTTCTCCAAATGGAAAGAGGGGAAGAAAGGAAAAACTGTAAACATAGTAGATGAGCCTGATCTCAGTGACACGTTCTTTGTTGGCATGGTAAATTTGGAAAGTGAACAAATAAGTAAACCAGACAATGAAGAAGATACATGGATAGCTCCTCTAATGATAAATGGGACTGTAGTCACCATGAGATTGGACACGGGGGCAAAAGCAAATCTCATAAGCATGTGTGATGTAAAGGCAATGAAAAACAAGCCACAAATAAAAAGAAAATAATCTGGACTTAAAGACTACAATGGACAACCAATTAAATGTTTGGGCACATGCAGGTTGAGTGTCACAGTTAAAGGAAAAGTGCACCACCTATGCTTCTTTGTTGTGAATGAGGGACGTGAATCACTTCTGGGTGACAGAGCCTGTGAAGAACTAGCACTTGTGAAAAGAGTGTATAGCATTATCCCAACAAATGACTCTATGGAAACAATTGTTCAGAACTTTTCAGATGTTTTCAAGGGTTTTGGTGTTTTGCCCTTCACATATAAAATACAATTGAAAGAAGATGCCCAACCAGTTGTGCATGCAGCACGCAGAGTTCCAGCCCCACTGAAAGACAGCCTAAAGAAAGAACTTGACCGAATGATCATGCTGGGAGTGATCAAAAAGGTTAATGAGCCTACAGACTGGGTCAACTCAATGGTCATCACAAAGAAAAAGAATGGTGAGTTGAGAATATGTATGGACCCTAAAGATCTAAATGAGAGCATTAAGCGTGAACATTATCAAATACCTACGCGTGAAGAGATCATCAGTGAAATGTCAGGTGCCAGCTACTTCACAAAGCTTGACGCCTCACAAGGTTTCTGGCAGCTGAAACTGAGTGAAAGCAGCACAATGTACTGTACCTTTAATACGCCCTTTGGCAGACACTGTTTTCTCAGACTGCCTTTTGGAATAAAGTCAGCACCTGAAATATTTCACAGAGCGATGGAGCAGATCATCGAGGGCTTGGATGGAGTTCGAGTCTACATTGATGACATCATCATATGGGGATCCACAGCCCAAGAGCACAATGAGAGACTAAACAGAGTTATGGAACGCATAAAAAAGTATGGACTAAAACTAAACAAGAGTAAATGTGAGTTTGGTGTTCAGGAGATCCTTTTCCTTGGAGACAAGCTGTCTGCACGTGGTGTCCAACCAGATCAAGAAAAAATATGTGCAATACAGAACATGCCAAGGCCCACAGACAAAACCGGTGTGCTACGCATCATGGGGATGGTCAATTTTATAGGTAAATTCATTCCCAATTTGACAGCAAAGACATCTTGCATACGAGAGCTTCTGCACAAGGACTGTGATTTTAAATGGACAGTGAAACATGAGCATGAGTGGCAACAACTCAAGAACACACTGACTACAGCACCTGTGTTGTCATTTTATGACCACACAAAGAGGATAAAAGTGTCAACCGATGCTTCCAAAGATGGTATTGGTGCCGTTCTACTCCAGGCTGAGGGTGAGCACTGGAAACCGGTAGCCTATGCATCTCGGGCTATGACAAAATCGGAATGTCGGTACGCTCAGATCGAAAAAGAATGTTTGGGACTGGCATATGGTTTGGAGCGGTTTCATAGCTATGTGTACGGTCTGCCGTCCTTCACAGTTGAAACTGATCACCGACCGCTGGTTGCCATCATCAAAAAGAATCTGAATGAAATGTCACCACGGATTCAACGGTTGATGATGAAAATGCAAAGGTATGATTTTGAACTGATATATACTCCAGGTAAACACCTAATCCTTGCTGATGCCCTATCCAGAGCAACTACAGGCGACAGTGTGAGTGCAACAGATGAGGACATACAGTGTCATGTGAACATGGTGTCTGCTACACTGCCTGTGTCAGACACAAAGTCAAGACAAATAGCTGAGGCTACAGCAACGGATGCTGAGCTACAACATGTCATGAGGAACATGGATGAGGGATGGCCGGCTAGCTCATGTCCACTATTTTATCACGTCAGAGGTGAGCTCAGTACTGTGGATGGACTGCTGTTGAAAAAGGGCAGGATTGTTATTCCACAGGCTTTGAGAATGGACATTTTGCACAGGATACATGAAGGCCATCTCGGCATTGAAAAATGCAAAAGGAGGGCGAGAGAGTCGGTTTTCTGGCCCGGACTGAACAAAGACATTGAAACACTCATAAATAAATGTGAAACATGCCAGAAACACAGGAACAAGCAGAGCAAAGAGCCTATGGTGGTTGCTGAGGTGCCAACCGCACCATGGCACAAAGTAGGAATGGACTTGTTTCATCTCAGAGGTAAAGACTATTTAGTGGTAGTAGATTACTACTGAAACTTCCCTGAAATGGCGCTACTAGCAGGCTTAACATCAACTTGTGTAATAACACATGCTAAATCTATCTTCGCCAGGCATGGCATTCCACACACTGTAGTGAGCGACAACGGCCCATGCTTCAGCAGCAAAGAATGGCAGACGTTTGCGGTGCAATATGATTTCCAGCATGTGACGTCAAGCCCACATTATGCACAATCAAACGGGCAAGCGGAAAAAGGAGTTCACATTCTAAAGCAACTCCTAAAGAAAGCAGCTGACAGTGACTCTGATCCGTATCTGGCTTTATTGAGCTACAGAGCATCACCTCTTCAGTGCGGACTATCACCAGCTGAACTGCTGATGAAGAGGAAGCTACGAACAACCTTGCCGATTCATTCAAACAATATAATAAAGCAAAATAATCCCTCAAAGATTGAACATAAACTACGACAACAGAAGATGATGCAATTGTAATTTTATGACAAAACAACCAAGCGTCTTCCTCCACTGACTACCAACAACACAGTCAGGATTGAGGATACTGATGGATGGAGTACAAAAGCAACAGTCCTGCAAGAAGTTGCTCCAAGATCGTACACGGTGAGAACTGATGATGGACAAATCCTCAGACGCAATCGGCGCCGTCTGTTAAAGACTCCTCAAGGGACTGTTGGTGAGCTCAGTGTAACTTGTGGTGAAATCTCAGGTAATACCCACACCTGTTATGGACTGTAACGCTGACTGTAAAACGCCTACTCCAAATGAACCTGAGTTAAGAAGGTCCACAAGAGAAATCAAAAGGCCTGATAGACTGAACTTGTAAACAAAGAAAAGTCAATATGCATGTTAAATACGTTGAACAAAATGTATATTGATTGTTGTGAAAGTGTTATAAATAGTATTGGCTCAGATTTGAGATAGCCTATGCAATTTTAAATTGTTCATACTGCACATATGTGTCAGAGTTAGACTAAATGAGAATTTGTTAAAATAACTGACCCAGCTAATGTGATTAGTTAGGTCAATACATTTTGTCTTAGAAAAAGGGGGATGTTATGATCAGATGTTATTACAGTTATGACCGCTAGGGGGCAGTACTGGTTAGTATGCTGCTTACCGTACCACATAAAGTGGTAGAACAAGACTGCATAAAAGACACATGTATGTTGTTGAGAACATGGAGCATTAAAAGTTAAGTCACTTGCTATCAACAGCCTCATCTTTCAAACACGAACATGACAGTAAACAGTAAGCCCTGCCATACACACTGCAGGATAGCATCAAACCAAACACTCAAATAACATCATCCCAACATTTAACTGAACTTAAATGTCTTAACTAGACCACAAGGTGTCACTGCACGCTACAGAAGGCACGTAAACGTGGTGCTTGTAACCTGCCGTGCAGAATAAGGTGCTTGCCTACATGTACAAAGGCACAAATGTCCGCAAATGCTCTCTTTAAAGAGATAAAGAACTGTTACATGAAATACATTGTCTAGACGCTGTAAACAAGGCACACTGCGCGCCAAACAACTCCTGTCGGAAACAAACAAATGCAGAGAAGTCAAACAGGCAATTAAACGTGTACATTAGAATTCTTAACTATATAATAAACTTACGTTCGTCAGTGACGCACCCGGCACCGCAGTGCTGTACAATATTATAAGTTTTATATATATACAGGCGGCAAATGTAAATGACGTGCATTCACCGCTCTGTGCTCTGTTGTGGGTAGAACGAATTAGCGCGCCACAATGCCTTGCGCTCTTAAGGTGGACGGCTCATAACAGTCTCTTAAGGTGGACGGCTCATAACAGTCTCTTAAGGTAGCACAGAGTTTGGGAACCTTTCTAACAAAAACAACACCTCCAGGCAACTACAACCCCTGACTAACACCCTCCCCCTCCACATCCCACCTTCCCGGATTGTAAATAACCAAATGTAAATAATCAAATGTATTTCTAATGTATATACTTGTTCTTATGCTATCTGAACTCACTATGATCTCTGCTAGCTGTACATATCCTACCAAGTCAGACCTACACTGTTACAATGTCCATTTCTCTGATGATGCAATTGTTGATGACAGAAGTCAGTGCTGATATCAACCAAACCCTCTTCATCCCACCCCCCGGATTGTAAATAATGTAAATAATTCAATGTATATACTCTGATGACTAACTTGTGTGATGACTGTATTATGATGATAGTATACAGTATATTTGTACCATGAATTGATTTACGTGGACCCCGACTTAAATAAGTTGAAAAACTTATTCGGGTGTTACCATTTAGTGGCCAACTGTACGGAATATGTACTGTACTGTGCAATCTACTAATAAAAGTTTCAATCAATCAATCAATCAATTTAAAAATTACTATGGTACCTCAACTCACAAGTACCCCAATTTACAAGCATACATTTGAGTTTAAAACCTCCCCACCCCTAGTTGGCTTAGCTAATGTCTCAGCAAGGCCCTTAGGATCCGCCTCAAAACATCTGGTTTTACTCGTTAGCATTAGCTTGTAGCTAAGGATCGACTCCCTGGACCAGCATTTATTTATGAAGAAGCTTCTGCAACGTTACGTTTTATTAATATTTTGTATAAAACATATCTTACCGCTGAGTAAAAGAGAACAAGCATATAAACTATAAAAATATTAGGTAGATTTGAAAAAATCAGGGCGTATTATCGCAATAATTTCAACCATTTTCACTCTTCTGTGATTGTAATGAATCAGTATGTGTCCATGCACTAAATTAGTCCGATTTCTCAAATAGTTTGGCTCTAAATAAGCCTCCTACAACCCATGGAAACACCGTGTTCTGTTTTTGAAAAGTCGGACTAACACACCTGGATTATGGGATTGGAAACCAGGGGCCGTACTTACCAAGCTTCTTAGAGTGCCAAGTTTACACTTAAGTCCTGAGAATTTGCGAAATTTAGTCCTACTCTCAAACTTAAGAATAAAAGCTTTTTATCAACGTTCTTAAGTCTAAGAATCACTCCTACTCTCCACGATATTTAAGAGACCTTCAGAGGTGTCTTAAGTGGTTAGGAGTTGCCAGCAGGGGATGGCACTGAGGCGAGAGAGACGTGCGCGAACGTTCAGGGAGCGGAACGATGTCCTGGATTTGTTTGATGACGAGCAGCTGATCAAACGGTATCATTTAGACAGAGCGGGTATTATTTTTGTCACAGATTTAATACTTTTCGATTCCTTGTTGATTTCTGCATGTGTCTGCAGTGGGCTAGTATATATAGAGCCGCCCACACCAGTTTCAAATTAGTTGCCTAATTAATGAATTGGAAAGAACATTTTATGAGAGTAGCGTATGTGTGTGGCGGGATAGGTGAGTGACGTCAGTGAGTGTGTGGGCGAGAGAAGAGAGGGAGCGGTAGCGTGAGTGCCGGCGGGGACTAGTTTGTTTTGTATTATTTTGCAGTTTATTGTCAAAATATACACTCCCATTGTACACTTAAATATTTCCAAGATATTTCTTTATTCTTAGACAACGGATTCCTTTCCGTGATTGGTCATTTCTATGGACACAGAAATGACGTCACCTAAAATTCCGTTTACGGCACATAGTAATGTCGTAATTCAGCTCTGAGTGTGACACTTAAGATTCAGTCCTACACTTCGCTGAAAGTGTGAGTAAGACGCTTGATAACTAACTTTTAAGTGCAGCTTTCAGCGAAGAATTTATTTACTCTTAAGTCAACTCTTAGCAGACTTCTTAGGAGTAATTCTAAGAAGCTTGATAAGTACGGCCCCAGGGGCCCAGGGGCTTGATAAGTACGGCCCCAGGGGCCCAATAAGTACGGCCCAGGGGCCGTACTTATCAAGCTTCTTAGAATTACTCCTAAGAAGTCTGCCAAGAGTTGACTTAAGAGTAAATAAATTCTTCGCTGAAAGCTGCACTTAAATGTTAGTTATCAAGCGTCTTACTCACACTTTCAGCGAAGTGTAGGACTGAATCTTAAGTGTCACACTCAGAGCTGAATTACGACATTACTATGTGCCGTAAACGGAATTTTAGGTGACGTCATTTCTGTGTCCATAGAAATGACCAATCACGGAAGGGAATCCGTTGTCTAAGAATAAAGAAATATCTTGGAAATATTTAAGTGGACAATGGGAGTGTATATTTTGACAATAAACTACAAAATAATACAAAACAAACTAGTCCCCGCCCGCACTCACGCTACCGCTCCCTCTCTTCTATCGCCCACCCACTCACTGACGTCACTCACCTCACGGCCACACACATACGCTACTCTCATAACATTTTCTTTCCAATTCATTAATTGGGCAACTAATTTGAAACTGGTGTGGGTGGCTCTATATATACTAGCCCACTGCAGACACATGCAGAAATCAACAAGGAATCGAAAAGTATTAAATCTGTGACAAAAATAATATCCGCTCTGTCCAAACGATATCGTTTGATCAGCTGCTCGTCATCAAAAAAAACAAAACATTGTTCCGCTCCCTGAACATTCGCGCACGTCTCTCTCGCCTCAGTGCCATCCCCTGCTGGCAACTCCTAACCACTTAAGACACCTCTGAAGGTCTCCTAAATATCGTGGAGAGTAGGAGTGATTCTTAGACTTAAGAACGTTGATAAAAAGCTTTTATTCTTAAGTTTGAGAGTAGGACTAAATTTCGCAAATTCGCAGGACTTAAGTGTAAAATGGCACTCTAAGAAGCTTGATAAGTACGGCCCCAGATCTCTCGAGTGTGCGGCCGGAGAGGACCCTTTGTATCACGCATGCGCCAGTCTCAATACGCGGAAGCAGATACCATTCAATAAAAAAGTAGCAACAATTGTAATGAAGAATAGACTGTATATTTGCATCAATTCGGACTCCCGAACAAAATACGAATGAGATGAAAGACAAAAAAGCAGGTAAATTACAGGCGAATAATAAAGCGTACACAAACCTCTTCACGCTGCATTTTGTGCAAGCCAACTGATTAACTTTCCGCACAAGGGGCAAGATTGTCCAGAACAATAGCAACCTTCCTCTGGATATCAGTCGGGGCACGAACTGTCTTTTCCTTCGGATTTAAAACTCCTTCCATCAATGCAAAGAGACTTTTGAATGAACTTTGGGACATTTAAAAATTTTGCTTCCATGATTTTCGTTTGAAAATAAAAAAAACTCTTCCGCCGCCTTTCTCTGCATCCGCTCCGATACGTTCTTGTCATGTTCGTGGCGCATTTCAAGATCATTTATTGATGCTGTCTGCTATTTAACATCAACGTAGCCATTAGAGATGTAATATTTGTAATTTTTGCCAATACAATTAAAACAAGTTGTAAGGACCCACAAATCCTAGTGTGACGTCATAGGTCAACCGAAAAAGAAATAAGCGCCTCCAGTGAAAAAAAGTAACTATTTGAGAAATCAGACTAATTTAGTCACTCCATCCATCCTTTTCCTACCGCTTGTTCCTTTTGGGGTATTTATATTTTAGAATGTTTACTTTTTTTTAAACAAGGCACCTACTGTAACTTAATTCTATGTCTGCGGCCTAAAAAAAAAGCAGACTTTTAAATGATTAGTATTATGATCTAAATGAAGTAGAGAGAAAAAGATTGATTTATTTGCCATTTAAAGGGGAACTGCACTTATTTTGGAATCTTGACTATCGTTCACAATCATTACGAGAGACATGATAATGGATGGGTTTTTTTTTGCATTCTAAATATTAAATAAATGCGATCAAACGTCTGTTTGCAATAGAGCCTATGGGAGTCGCGCAATTCCGCCTATAAAGCCCTTAAAAAAACATCCAAACACCTAAATTGAGGTTTTACATACATGATATGTATAAGTATATATGTAGTAACGCGCACATTTATAATGACATTTAATATTTACGTTTTTTTTTATCATCTGAAGCATACGCGACGCATTAATTTAAAAAATGCATCACGTTTGCTTTTTTTTCTTCCTCACTGATTATTACACACTGCAGACTCCATGAGAGCCAACAAACATAATACAATGTCACTTACTGTACAACGTCTGCTGTCATTAGGATGCCGACTGCTGGGATGTTCATATATTCCCGTTTCGATGAAGAATGTCTCATAATCCTCGCAAAGAAACGGGGTGGGGGCAAGGGGAAACAAGCGTCTTTTCGTGTCGTCCTCGCCAGCTTCGGGTCCTAAATGGCTGTCAAAGTGTACCAACTTGTCGGAATACGTCCTCCAACGTCTCATCTCCAGGCGAGATGCATGATTTATGATGTAGAATACATTTACAGGGAGCAAGGAAGCCAGAAAGCAGCAGACCACTCAATGATGTAAACATAGGCACACACGGATCATAAATAGTTTGCCTGCGTTAGCACTTATAATAACAATATCACTAATACTTGGTCAATATTCAAACCACGAAATGTAAATGGAGTATTGTTGGCAGTTTTTGAATGGTTATTTATTGGATTTTATGGGCGAAATAGAGGAGCTCCCATTGGCTCTGCTGTAAGCTGACTTTTTATGTATGTATACATGAGCGTAACACTAAGCTTCATCACTTTGACTTGTAATATCTCTAATTCTGGTGGTGTTTTATGCTTTTTTATTTTTGGAAAATGTACTATACATATAATACAATAAAGTCCCATATAAAATTATGTTTCTAGCAATATTTTAATTTTGCCTTTGAAAGTAACACTCCAATGTCCATTAGTGGAGCTGTACACATACATGTTATGCAGTAACAGGTACATTCATAATAACATGTAATACATACGTATGTTGCTTATGTCTCATCACCACAACGTTCGCGTTTATCTTCAACAATAATAACTACTACTAATCAAAGCAGACTTCATGAGAGCCAACGACGACTACTTGGGGACAAATGATGATCCGGAACCTTATATTTTTGAGCCTGAATATATGGAGGATGAGCTACAATATTCGGAGCTGAGTGATAAGCACATGCGGCAAGTAACACTATTGCTCAATGCTAATACAAACTACCGAACATAATAAAACAATCTTTTACTGTACAATGTCTGCTCTCACTGGGGTGCCGACTAATGAGATGTTTGGATAAAGAATAATCATTATCTTCAGGCTGGTAAAAAATTTAAAAAAGGTGGGCGCAAATGAGTGTCTTTTTGTGTCTTTATCACCAAGTTGAATGTTAAAGATGACCAACGTATCGGTTTATGTCCACAATCTTCTACTATACAGGTGAGAGGCATGATTTATAATCTAGAATTCACTTTTACCAACTCAGAGGCAATGCAGCAGCTCACAGGCTCAGTATGTCAATAGCTGCAAAAGCTAGTTACTGCTCTGTAATCACGGCGCCACTAAAAGTAGTTCCTCGGCATTAGCGCTTACAATAAAGAATCTTGCTCATACTTGGTTAATATTCAGGTCACAAACAGAGTATTGTTAATGTTTTTTGCAGGGCTTTATGGGCGCAATATAGCATACTCCCATTAGCTGTATTGTTGGCCACCTCATACTTGCCGTATATTACAAATTAAAATGCATAAAAAAGACATACGTGTTCTTGTCTCACATAGGGATTGTGCATGATAGGCAAAAAATCCCCCCAAAAAGTGAAGTTCCACTCTAAATGCAATCCCTTACCATTTGCATTTTAGAACCATACTATAAAACACCCCTGGGAGGCAGTGTCACTACATTCCTGTCCCCTCTCCATCACAAAGTGAGAGGAGTTTTATTACACAGTGGTTAACTTAAAAATAACCTCAATAAAAAGAGGAAACGAGTTTAAATTGTTGTGATCCAAAATGTACTGTACAATTGCTCTGTTCAACAATACTTACAGACAGAACAGCGTAAAGTGGGTGTTTTTATGTTCATCATAACGCATCGATTTCAGCAATACCAATAAAATCCCACTAGATGTCAGCATTGCTCTGGCTTCTTGTTCCCTCTCTGGAGCACATCTTTCAGTTTTTTTTAATCAATAAAAATAGAATTGATATACTTTAGAAAATGTATTTTTTATACAAAATGTACATTTTATTCTATTTAGAATGAACATTTTACATGATGTATGGTACACATAAATGTTATTTTTTTAAGGCTTAAGGTTGGAATGCTGACAGGCAATGTGCTTGACGATTATTTAGACTTACTGACATGTAATGCTAACACACAAACAAAAACAATGTTGCTGACATGGTGACAATTTGACTTGATCCTTTTGAATAGAAAACACAAACAAATGAACCTGTATTGCACAAAGTGTGTGAGGAATGACATTGGCCCGTGTACAAGTTTGTGCAGGTTTAGACTCGTACAATGGACTGAAACAAGTTGTGGCCCTTCTTCCGTGAATAATACCTGAATAACTAAGGTGCCTAAAGGGATGCCATCAAGGCGGAGGAGGACATGTTAGAAGAGAGGCGTGACCTATCCGCACATAATTCATATTAGACAATCACCATGTATGAGATGTGGTATGGTCTAATATAAATCCCCCACACAAGTCCAATATGGAATTAGACATTAAAAGTCTATGAATCAGCTGAAACTCTATTGGCAGATGGCGAGTACTTCCCACGCTTAACAAGAAACAGTTCGCTTAACAAAAAAGGGCAATGATTAGCACCTGTGTGACCTTTGACCATAGCTATATGAGTCAGGTATGGTTTAATAGTGTTTGCACTTCAAAGTAGAACTATCATTCCTGACAGTCTGAAGAGAACATACTCATTCGCTACATTTCCTTAAAGGGGAAAACTGACAATTGCTTGTATTCCATCACGGGACTTCTTACCGGAAATGAAAAGCAGTGGTGGTCAACCAAGCCAAGGTGGCTGTTGTGCAGCAAGCAGCGCGCAAACTATCTGAGTACGCAAGGGGCTTAGATCAGATACGAGCAAAACAATCAAACTATCCAATGGACTACAGCCCTATAATTTATCAAAAAAGATTTGTCGAGTAATACCAAAGATTATCCGTAGGCCGCTTTTCCAGACATGTCGAACTATCTTGTGCTCCAGACGTCATCCTACACGACAAAACAGATGGAAACTTGGAAAAGCATAGAGGTCTACAACTTATTTTTGTGTGGCTGGGTCAAGGAAATTGGTATCAAAACTCTCCCGGATAAATATACATGGTTTGGCATTTGATGGTTTAACTTTGCGTCTACTGCCTTGTTTGTTGTTGCTGTTACATGTGCCCTTTACGAGGAGCGTCTTTTTCCCGTCTTTATCAAAATATAACTATAGATGTCAACATCGTGTATATGCTGAAAGATTAATTTATCACTGTTGCTTTTAGTAAAAGCTGAATTTTTTAGCTTTTGCTCACATTTGATTTCTTTTATTTAGACTTGCCGGCTTGGTGCTTTTCGAAAACACTTGTAGTAAACATGTGTTTAAGAAATACAAATACAATTAAAGCTGCAAGCAGCATTGGACGGGTCCGCATTTTGGCAGGTGCTAGTCCTAGGTGTCCCAATACTTTTGTCCAGTGGTAGTCCTGAGTGAGACCTACATAGAGGTTTTCGTTTCGTGTCTCTACGATATTCGTACTGGGAGTTAGAAGAAGTTGTGTCTGAGTTCACATTGTCATTATAGGGTATTGTGTGTAGAATTTTGAGGACAAAGAAGGAATAATTGCATTTTCGTTGTCATTCTTGGCACCGGAGCAACTTTAGTGCTGCGGGTCTTTGAAGGCTCGTAAAATCTAAACGGTAGCACGAATCAAAACGCCGTCGTCAACTTTCAATCAGAAGGGTTCAATCTCTCTCCTGTAGCAGTTTGAAGCCGAAACGACAAACGCACTCAGAGGAGATAATGTTTGATGTTTGGTGACCGTTTTTTACAAAAATGTTGTTTTGAAATGGAGATTACAAACTTTTTGTTGATTTTTGCAGAAGGGTGTCAATGTATGAAATGTAGGTCTAAGTGAGACCTACGTAGAGGTATTTGTTTCATGTCTCTAAGACGTTCCTACCGGAAGTTACAACCAGTTTTGTCTGAGTTTTCCTCTGGGGAGCAGTTTTTTCTCTGTTTTTTTTTCAAAAATTATGTAGAGCACAATTTTGAGTTTTGGGGTTCGGTTTTTTTTTAGATCGCAATTTCCAACTGTCCCAATGTGTGTAAGAAGTTTGGTGAGTTTTGAAGTATTTTAAGGGGGTCAAATTACAGCTCAAAAATCAAAAATGAGTGTTTTTAGTCATTTTTTGTCTTGAAGGGGAAATTGGCAACTTCCTGTTGGTTTTTGCCCGAAGATGTGAAATTATGAATTGTAGGTCTAAGGGAGACCTACGTACAGGTTTTAGTTTCATGTCTCTACGACCTTCCTAGTGGGAGTTAGAGGCAGTTTTCTTCCTAGGGGGCGCTAGAGCGCAATTTTGTTTTTTGGGGTTTGTTTTTTTTACTAAAGTGTGCTGTACCCGAGTGTGTGTAAAAAATTTGGTGAGTTTTGAAGCATGTTAAGGGGGGCAAAGTAGTGCGCAAAGCTGCGGAAGAAAGAATAATAATAATAATAATAAAACCTTACAAATTCAATAGGGTCCTTTCGTCCCATTGCAAAAGGACTCCCTTTGGGATTCCTTTGAAAATGGTCCTGTGCGGACCCTAATTAAGATAATACTAACAATGGGAGATAATACATGTTAAAAGCATATCATACAAACAAAGTGATCGCTGCAAACTCATGCAATCTTTGACTCTGCTCCCTTGGACTGAAGTGTGTGCTGCTTTTCTCGTCGGTTTGTAAAATCTTGCACTCTTCCGCCAGTTTTGATAACTTCTCGAGGAACTCCGAAGAAACGTTTATCCTTTTCGCGATCTGAACGATTTGTACAGCTGAAAACACACGCGTAGGGCATTTTTTCTTCAAGAAAGGCTAAACGGCGCCCAGGACCCATTGAGAACAGAGCTAGGTTGACCACTACGCATATTTAAGGAGTGAGACGTGAGCCGGACATGGCGTCAGTAAAGTCCAAGCAATGATTGATTAAGTGGTTTTGTAGAGAAGAAAATATGTTTGGTAATCGTAAAATCTCTGTTCGTATGTTCTGAACTCCTACTTCCACGCCAGTGTTTTACCAAGCAGAACAATGGTTTGCTATCGTGGGAAAACTGCATGTTGAGACTGAAACAACAGCGCCTCTGCTGTTTGCAACAAAGTACTGCATCATATTGCTTTGCGTTTGATACGAGAAACAATGTTCCAAACAAAGTAATGAACATTTGAGACCCACAATTAAACCCAAAACGATTCATAGTCTGTAGAGATGAGTTCATTTTTATGTGTAGAATGAATACCTTCTAGCTGGAATTGATTGAAACTTTTATTAGTAGATTGCACAGTACAGTACATATTCCGTACATTTAACCACTAAATGGTAACACCCGAATAAGTTTTTGAACTTGTTTAAGTCGGGGTCCACGTTAATCAAATCATGGTAAAATAAAGTGGCAATCTTCTATTTACCTTTTTTCATACATACATGCATTAACAGGATTTTTTTTTTCCTGAAAATTCTTAGGTAATGCATCATTTGAAAAGGATCCTGGAACTTTCTAGCATCTTGCAGTAAGAAGGATAGGAACATGATTACTATGTCCCGACATACTTTTTTAAATTCTAAAATCAGCATGTGCATCAGAACATTACAAAGAGTGACTAGGGCCATGCTGCAAGGAAAGTGACGAAAAAAGTTAGCATAGCGTAGCATAGCATGCACGCATTGAAACTGGATTGGTTTTTAGCATTTTTAAAAAAAAAATGTGGCTTGTGCATCATTTGTTTTTTCTGAGGGTGGCATTCGAGCAGCTTTGCTTACTAGTAAGGCAACAAAGAGTGTGGAAAAAGATTTGTTTTCGGCAACAACAACAACACAGAAAAGTGATGGTCTTGCCTGCTAACACAGATTGCTTATTTGACAGGAGCATTGTTTCTTCTAAGGAAACAAGGCAATCAGTGTGCATTTTTGTCAACAAAAATCCACACAGACGAACATGGGCAGTGTATTCACTGTAGGAGACAACTGTGAAAGATTACCCGTTAGCCAAATCATAATAATAAATCATTATTATTATATTATTACTACTAGTGCATTTGCTGGGGCCTAGGCCACCCCATCTTTAAATACAAGTGACATCTCTTTCTAACTTTAAGCAATGGTCCTTGAACGCACCACATGCAAAAGTGAAACATATAAAGTTAGTGTATTTGTACCTTTTTTAACCTAAAAAATGTTTTTCTATTTTTTTACTACAGTTTGACAGCTTTTGGTTAAATAGCGCTAAACTAGAACATTCTAGTCTTCAATACATTCATAACAGGAGAGGACGAGCCTGTGTTGTTGGTATAAAGACGAAGATTAAATTAATATCTCTTCTTTTGTCATTTCCAGCCAAAAGATTCACATTCACCAAATAAAAATGAGTTACTATAAAACACAGTTTTGTTTTCACTGTATGTTACGCTAAGCTAATTTCATGTTAGCTGTGCTCAGCATAGTCCACCTTTAAATCCAGTAAGTGTCCTGAGACATTTGATCTCTCTCAGTATTTTAAATCCATTCCATAGATGGCAGGCTGAGAGGTAGAGAGATCATTTGTAGACAAAGGCCGCCTTGATCCACGTGCATCAACTGCGTTTATCTTGGACTAATCTCCCAGTATGTCATTGAGTTCAGCACAGAGAACAAAACCTTGGTTTCAGGTAGGTTTTTTTTCCATATTTCCACTTGGCACACAAGAGAGTGCTACTGAATGCTGTACACTGTCTCCAGCTCCTCGGCCGTCCTTCCCAGATGCATCTTTCTGAGAGTGTGCAGCAGCTCCTGTAGTTTGGCCGAGTGTAGCATTCCGCTGCGACCGCCGCTGCCACTTAGTGGGCTCATCTCGGCCCACGCTCGGAACATCTGGTAGTGAGCCTCCCTGGTGCTGAAAGAGTGGTCCTGAAAAGCCCTGTCGATGACGATGTCCGATACGCCGAGGGAACGCACAAGCTGCCTGACCTGAGTCACGGGAACCATCTCCAGCAGTATGTTAATGAGGTCGCCGACTGGTGAGACAAGAAAGCATAGATGTGATATAAAGGATGGAAAGTAAAATTAATTAAAACTCATCACTAGGGATGATGTTTAAAAAGAAATGATCGAGTTCGAGTCTATTATCGAATCCTCTTATCGAACCGATTCCTTATCGATTCTCTTATCGAGTCCAGATAGGTTGTTGTATATGGAAAAAAACACACAATATTTGGTTTAACAAAAGCTCACTTTTATTATATAAGAAAACAATTTAATCTAAAAAATAAATAAATATTGACTGTAGCCACCCTAAAAAAAAAATTTAAAAAAATATTGACTGTTGTTACCCAAAGTATATTAAGTGGGATTTTTCAGAAAAACAAATATATAAGGTAACACAAAAACAACCTGTCTCTGTGATCACTATGGGTATATAAATAATACTAGTGTTAAATAAAATCAGTCCCTTGGGCACAAAACTGGAAATAATACAGCTCTCCAAAAAGTGCAATTCTGCTGCTATTTGACATAACTGTTTGTTATGATGCTTTGACATTTTTGCACTTTATTTCTTTATTGAAAGAAAATTCTATGAATAGAAAAGTTGTTTGCAAATGTGGTTACAATGCTAAAAAATGAAAAGTTAAAGCTAAAAAAAGAAATACACTTTATTGAGTTAACATTATTTCTTTATAGGGGGAAAGATGTTATGAGCTAGGGCAGGGGTCGGCAACCCAAAATGTTGAAAGAGCCATATTGGACCAAAAATACAAAAACTAATCTGTCTGGAGCCGCAAAAAATTAAAAGCCATATTACATGTGTCTTGAGATATAAATTTAATTAAGAGGACTTAAAGGAAACTAAATGACCTCAAATATACCTACAAATGAGGCATAATGATGCAATATCATTGTACATATCGCTAGCCTAAATAGCATGTTAGCATCGATTAGCTTGCAGTCATGCAGTGACCAAATATGTCTGATTAGCACTCCACACAAGTCAATAACATCAACAAAACTCACCTTTGTGCACTCATGCACAACGTTAAAAGTGTGGTGGACAAAATGAGACAGAAAAAGAAGTGGCATAAAACACGTCCTAGAAAGTCGGAGAAAGTTATACATGTAAACAAACTATACGGTGAGTTCAAGGACCGCCAAAATTAGTGGGACAAAACGGCGCTCGCCAAATACTCGAATCAGTGAAGCATGTTTAATATAAACAGTGTGATTTGTAACAATTAGGGAGGTTTGTGTCATGTTTGTCCTCCTACAGAAACCATACTAAAACAAAAAAATAGATTTTTTTTTCCCCTCATCTTTTTCCATTCTTCATACATTTTTGAAAAATCTCCAGAGAGCCACTAGGGTGGCGCTAAAGAGCCGCATGCGGCTCTAGAGCCGCGGGTTGCCGACCCCTGAGCTAGGGAATATAACAACTACACTACCCATCATGCAACGGGAGTGACGAGCATGCGCGGTAGCCCCGAAAAGTGTTGTTGCATGTCGTCACCCGTGAAAGTAAACGTCAAGAACTCAGCCGACACGCCTCGTCTGCATTATTTATAATTAGACAGACAACACATATACAGTGTGATTTTGTTTTGTTTACAAGTAAAGAAAAACAAAAGTTGAAAAAGGGAGATCATGTCATATATGTATGTGCTGCGGTTGCTATAAGAACGTTGCGACAGCTGCCGTAAAGGAGGTGCGTTGCTATGTTTCCGGTTGGTCGTAAAAGTGTTCGTCATGTGTTTGTAGTCTGCTCAAATCTCCCAGTAAAGTTATTCATTGGATTATACCTTTTGTTTTGAACTTTATTACACATTGGAGCGCTTTTTCCCGTCCATTTTTTTCCTGCTTTCGCTATCTGCGCTTAATGACCGAGCTACGTGACTGATTTCTTGTGAAGTCACACGGAGCATTTCTGGTCGGGACGGGATTCGTTCCGAGGGGTTCGAATATAGAACCAACTCTTTTTCTTTACTATAGTGGTCTCGATAACGGGTACCGGTTTTTAAAAAGGGATTCGAGTCCGAGGACTCGGTTCTTTTCTTATCGAACAACCGGGAAAACCGGTTTCGAGTATCATCCCTACTCATCACTTCTACTGCCTATATTTGCCTTTGGAATAATAAGACGTACACAATTCAATGCACTCAAACTAATCAACAGGTTACCTGAAGCTGTTATTGAATGTGAAGTTGTGAACTGACTGAGAAATTGCTTTAAGTTATTTGCAGATGCTATCAGAAAGTGGTTTCAGCCCGATATTAGCAACAAAAAAAAAACAAGTATTACATGATATTGACGTGCTTCTAAAATCTACGATACAAGCAGTCCTGCATTGCAGCCAGGTAACATCTAAATGTCCTCCAACAAACACACATGTTGGTCTTTTCTTGTATTTTAGTGAAGTCATTTACATAAAGTAAACATGGTAACTATAGGCTACTGGGAGCTAGCAACTACACAACACCTAAGCACGCAATAGCCCACAAGCTAGACTCACATAACACGTCCTTAATTGAACTACATTGCAGTCTAAAACACATTTGTTAATATAAACGGGAATCAGATAAATATAGTTGCATATTACTTACACATACACTTCTGCCTTGGAGACTTTGTATTAGAAACTTTCCAATAACAAACATGTCCATGTCAATTAATAGGGCTGCGAATCATTGGGTGTCCCACGATTCGATTCAATATCGATTCTTGGGGTCACGATTCGATTCAAAATTGATTTTTTTCGATTCAACGCGATTCTCGATTCAAAAACGATATTTTCCCGATTCAAAAGGATTCTCTATTCATTCAATACATAGGATTTCAGCAGGATCTACCCCAGTCTGCTGACATGCAAGCAGAGTAGTAGATTTTTTTAAAAAGCTTTTATAATTGTAAAGGACAATGTTTTATCAATTGATTACAATCATGTAAATTTGTTTTAATTATTACATGAACCAAAAATATGACTTATTTTATCTTTGTGAAAATATTGGACACAGTGTGTTGTCAAGCTTATGAGATGCGATGCAAGTGTAAGCCACTGTGACACTATTGTTCATTTATTTTTATTTTTATTTTTATTTTTGTCTAATGATAATGTCAATGAGGGATTTTTAATCACTGCTATGTTGAAATTGTAACTTATATTGATACTGTTGTTGATAATATTCATTTTTGTTTCACTACTTTTGGTTTGTTCTGTGTCGTGTTTGTGTCTCCTCTCAATTGCTCTGTTTATTGCAGTTCTGAGTGTTGCTGGGTCGGGTTTGGTTTTGGAATTAGATTGCATTGTTATGGTATTAATGTGTATTGTTTTGTTGGATTGATTAATTTAAAAAATAAAAATTTAAAAATGAGAATCGATTCTGAATCGCACAACGTGAGAATCGCGATTCGAATTCAAATCGATTTTTTCCCACACCCCTATCAATTAACTTACTATGTCATGCGCTTTTGTAATTCATTATTGTGACCACTAGGTGTCACTAAAAACAAAGTAATGTAAATGTGCCATCAGTGTGTGAATATGTGAATGTGGAAATAGTGTCAAAGCGCTTTGAGTTCCTTAAAAAAAAAAGGTAGAAAAGCGCTATACAAGTACAACCCATTTACCATTTAAAAATGTACTCTAAAAGGGGCTATTGTCCAAAATCACTCACTCTTTACTTCCAGAGGGACACAGTCAGGCAACTTGGAGGGGTCCATTTCAACTACAGTGGCCTGAGGAACAGCCATGTTGTTGCAGTTGCTGCTTGATTCTTCTGTCTTCTTAACCAGGGTGTGCAGCTAGATGCAACCACAACATGTTATGTTATGTATATACACATACATTACCCGAGTGCTTTGAGTACATTATTCACATTGCAGCAACAATACAGTGTATCATTTCAAAGGACAATACAACAGAAATGGATGTACTGCTAGAGTAGTCTGTGTCCATCTAGTTTAGCACTATAGATTTACTATCTACTGAAAATTAGTCAACACACAGTTGTTATCATGTAAAATAGACAGTAACAAAACAACTGTTTTGCCTACAGTCAAGCATTTTGGTGGTAGCGTAATTTCTTGGGGATACACAAGTGCCGTCGATCGTATTGTTCCTTGAGAAGCTATCATTACACTAAATGTGAATGGTGTACTTGCAGCAGACCCTAAACTAACTGTACCTCATCAGATGGCTCTAACGAAGGGGCCTCGGGCGTCTTTTCGTTACAGCGCTTGGTGACTATGTAGGTCACGAAGAAGACCAGCATAAGCAAGATAAAGGCCGCCGCCACCACTCCAACCAGTACGTTGATGAAGAATCCATCTTGTCGCTCCTCCAAAACTATCAGAGAAAGATATAGTTTGTTATTGTTTTTACTAAGGGGAACTTTTTTTGTTTACATTTGTGTGACAAGTAGGAATACTGCAATAAACTGCAGCATAATGCAGTTTTAACACCATAGCCATTTTTCCGAAAGTTTTTATATTTTGATTTGAACACTTTGCTTACTTTAACAGTTAAAAATAAAATATTAATTATTACATTGCCTTTAGAGTTGACAAAAGTTTCCATGATGTTGGGCACTTACACCGCAACATTTATTTTTTCTTAACATTTATTGTCATTGTTTAATTTCATAACCCACATATTTAAAGAGGTCAAATTATTATCATTAGGTTTTTTTTACATACAAAACACTTCCTTGTAGTCTACATAACATGTAACGGTGGTTCTTCGGTCAAAATGTTGAATAGATTATTATTTACAGAAGGTTTTCAAGCTGCTTTCTGACCGTCTCTTCAGGATGCACCGTTTTGTGGGCGGTCTTATTTATGTAGCCCTACTTTGACAGAGTCTTCTCCCCGTCTCCCATGTTGTACTTTTTAGCGCTTCCATTGCGAGTCTCCAGACAGATATAAGTTCGAACTATACGCTACTTTTTATTAGAATTGGCAACAGCAGAGGATGCATGTCCCTGTACGAGACAGTCTGCCCCACAACAAGAGAATAGCCAACAAGAAGGAACTTATTGACTACAGTGCAGACTACAATGGCAGTAAGCACTTTGGGTAAGTGTATACCATATATGGATAATCCGCTGATGTCACGGGTCAGAAGATAGAGCAAATTCCAAAAGGCTTATTTAGAGAAAGTATGAATGAGGTCAAGATTGTTTTATAAATATCTCTGCCATGCCTCCATTGTTTGATTTCAGATTTTCGGAACTTATGCAGGTCTTAAATACACAGCAGCGGGTACCAACAGATAAGAAAAGTTATTTTTACATAATTGGTCCCCTTTGAATGACAAATAAATCTTCAAACTTTACAAAAGCCCCACTTACCCCTTCACTTCGATGCCCCTGTATCAGTTTACGCAGAAAAGTTAGTTTCTTAATTTAAAGATAGGCAGTGGCAACAATGCAGCCAAATACTATGTGTGATGCAGTGCAGATCTACACCAGTATACACTAGATTGGACTGGACTTTTAGGCAAAAATGCATGTATTATTAAAACAAATGTTTTATCTAATATTTGAAAATTTTTGATGTAAATAAATACTAAATGAAATACATATTTTTGGATGTATTACCGGTAATTTCCATAAATATACTGTATATATTTACCATTAATTGTTAGTTGTTTTTTATTATGTATATATTTAAATGGTAAATGGGTTATACTTGTATAGCGCTTTTCTACCTTCAAGGTACTCAAAGCGCTTTGACAATATTTCCACATTCACCCAATCACACACACACCCTTGAGCAAGGGTGAAGTGTCTTGCTCAAGGACACAACGGACGTGACTAGGATGGTGGAAGCCGGGATCGAACCAGGAACCCTCAGGATTCTGGCACGGCCGCTTCACTCACCGAGCCACGCCGTTAATAGATTGTTTTTCAATTGTTACAAATGAAATGAAAGTGCCTTTTTTAACATGTGTGTATACTATGTGTATTAACATGTCTGACTTGATCCATGAAGATTCACTTATAATGCACTGAGGAGAATAAATGTTACATTATCAATTAGTTTTACAGACAATTTTGTGGCTTATGTGCTCACCCGTGGGATTGTGGGAAGGAAGCAACTTGCAGAGATGTTCGCAATCTGTTGTGCAACTGTTGAGAGAGGAAGAGTTTTGTTTTTGAGATCATAACATGACTTAAATATTCATACTGTACACTGGGCTCAACTGGAAAGTAATAGTAGTAATAAAAGTCACTACAGTGGTACCTCAATTTACAAGTACCACTACTTACGAGTATTTTTAGTTACGTGTTGTCTCACAGCTTTTTATGATGCTTTAAGTTGCGAGCATAATTTGAGTTACAAGCCTCCCCGTGGACGCAGTTGAAGTAGTGACTGTCCACAGATCGACACAATCTTGCCCAGCAGAACTGAGAAAAAAAAAAAAGCGAAGGAGAAGAAACTGATAACCGAATCAGAGAAGCAAACCATGTCCTCCCGGTTAACCGAGTTCGCATCAAACAAGCGGCAGACAGCCTCCGCGCATTGCAGCCAAAAACTTCAAAAGGTGGACATTTATCCATGAAAATATGAAGAAGCTGCCTAACCAGTCTTTGACATGCTTTATTTCGTTCCGCCTAGTGCTGACTCTACAAATTGGACAATCAAGCAATGTATTTGGTACGCAAACACAGCTTTCTGTCAACTCTGCCCTCCGGTCCGTCACTCAAAGACGTCCATGTGCAACATAAACAACAATAACAGTTCCTATTGTTAGAGAACAGAGAAGCAGCTCATATGTAAATGCTGTACAATATCAGTACATTATTTCATAAAACTACTGTAGTTGTTTGTAGTAAATTATATTGCATTGTTTTTCCAAACAATATTTAAAAAATCTAAAAGTTTGTTTTATTTTTATAAGACATGTTACATGTTAAAAATGTGGTGTTTGGGGAGGGCCAAGCATGGTTTAAATAGAGTTCAATTAATTCCAATGGGTGGAGGTGATTTGAGATTTAAGTGTTTTGAGTTACAAGTTGTCATGGAACGCAATGTGCTTGTACATTGAGGTATCACTAAATAATGTTAGCAGGTCTGTCCCCTTTTTTGTATAGCTCAGTTTAAGTCAGCTTCAAAAGTATTATTTTTTTTAACCAGTAGCAGTATTTTATATTAAAATTATGGCAGCACAGCAAACACTATAGACTGTATAGACCAAAGTGCTCTTTTAATGTTTATTACAGATGTCAAACTTAAGGGTGGGGGGCCAGATTTGCCAGATTTATGATATGAAGCCCGCAAAAGCCTAGAAATAATGCGTGTCAATAGAGCACTTAATCTTTCTTGATAAATGTGTTTGTTCTTTCAAATTTGACAAAAAATAACATGTACTGTATCTTCATTATCTAATCATGTAGCTCATTATCTGATCTTGTAACAAGATACTCCAAACATCTTCTTGTCAACCTGACTTATGACTTATAAAAAATGATCCATTAATTTGTTAGAGAAAAAAATATCTTAAATGCATAAGTGATTGTGTAATAATATAATTAGGCTATTGTACAATTATATTCATACAGTATATATTCACTGTGGCACAAGGTGGCAGCCATGACATCAATTAAAACGAGTTTGACACCCCTAAATTGTATTTGAAACAAATCAAAAATTAACAATGTTAATTTAATGTTATATAAAGCTACGCAGATAATGATTACAAAAAAATAATATTAACAAAATATAATAAAAACTTATGTAATTTATGTAATATTAAAATTATAACTAAGAAGGTGCTGCTCGATTCAGTATCAGCCGATTTTTGTAAAAAAAAAAGTGCGAGATTGTCCCGTGCCGATTGATGCCTTTCAAAATTAATGCCAATCACCTCTGACTGATACTTTATCTATTTTTAGTCACTCGACTAACAGAGGCGGTTATCAGCTTAGTTGATATAATCACCTCCATAAGGGCAAATCAACTACATTTCTTTGTATCTTATGTATCAGTGGAGGGCGAGGCTAATCATGCTTCACACTGTAAGCTGTAGCAAGGAGCAGACATGCTCAACGATAAGCTAGCTTGAAACAGAACAAGAAAAAAGTGCTTCAAGAAGTCTAAATTTCTATTTTCATGTTTGCAAACTCAAGAGATAATAGACAGTAGTTTTTGCTTTTGTTTAATTTTTGTTTACTATTGACTTTGTTTTGATCAAACAATTGTATTTAATGAAAGACAATAAGAAACAAGTTTAAATAGTGTCGATATTGTTTCACTGTTAATAGCACTCACCATGCATATTTGGGAAAATGTACAGTTAATAAATGTGATCGTATGAGTATTGGTATCAGCCCTTTTCACTCATGGAAGATCGTTATCGGAATCGGCAGCATAAGACCCTGATCCCTAAACTATTCAATAATACAAAAACAATATTTTACATTTTCACAGTTTTAACTATCACGTAAATACAGCAAGCCATTTCATATAGCTCAATCAAAGCTGCCCATCCACAAAAAAAAGGCATGTGTCAGCCATGACCATTTGAAAGGTTGACAGCACTTCAAAACATTTATTTACGCGCATTCCTTTTATAATTGACTGTGCACTGTATTAGATATTGTCTAGAGTACATAACAAAATGTAAGGATTAGTATTTATTTTCAGGGAGGCAGTATGTCAAGTAAATGTGTGCACAGTCAAGAAAGCCATAAATAGAATAAACGGACTTCTCTCTTCTCCTGTCGCTGGTGGAAAGATTGAGCAAATCTGAGTTTCAGTTCAACAAAACCACTTCCCCGTCAAACGTCTCAGTTACGAGGGGACAAACGCCGCCCTTTTCAGACACACACTCACTTCTTGCATGGCTCACACTTCCTTTTCACTCGGTGGTAGTTCTCCTTGCACTTGCATACCGTGTTGGTTTTCGATGTGCCTGCACAAAAACAATTCTTAAGCAGACAAAAGGAGCAAGGGATCCATTCCACTGTTAAGAAAACGTACATATTTGGACTGCCTTCTCGTCGAGACCGCACTGCGAACATCGGCGACACTCGGTCGTCTCGGAGTCGATGGTGAATTGGTAATAGCCGTCCTTGCAGCGGCAGATAGTGTCTCTGTGTCTTTCACATTTGGACTCTTGTACTTCTTGCTTTGACTCTGCAGAGAGCAATGACAATGGATATAAACATTCAGAAAGAATTGCCAAGAATCGATTGCTCCTTGGGCTCCCCTTGTGGTTAAAACATACCAAACTCGCTAGCCTCCTCTCATCATTCATTTGAAATGTAAATACCACTTCTCAAATAGAATCACATGAGTGGCACCTAATTAACTGTAACAGACACCACCAAGTGTGTCACTATATGTACCATCTGTATAAAAATACAGCGTACCCTCTATCGAGATCTGGTATTCTCTGAAATTAAGTAAACTTCTCAAATCTGACTGTTTTTTTCTTCTCAGGGCCACCCCTCCCTAAAAGCAGATCCCACGCTCTGCATAGGGTCCTGCAATCCGTGGGCGGGCCTCGTTTTGCGTGAAGAAACACATGGAAAATGAATGACAGGGTGCTTCATAGGAAATTTACTACAAACGTATTCCTGGCCGCTTACTGCTCTGTCACTGATAAGAATACCATAGCAATATGCTATTAAATATCCCCAGTGGCTGTCGTGGTGCAAAGAAATAGTGCTTATCTTGGAAGAAAAAAGGTACTGGGTTCAAATCCCGGTCGGGGCTGGCGAAACAAGGTTTATAATTTCTATGAAAATAAAATTATTATTTTTTTACTAAAAAATAATTACTGAAAAATGTATTCACCTTGAATTCGTTTTAGTACAAAACATGCCTCAAATTAAAGTACATTTCAATTTAAAAAAGTATAAAAATTGTTACACATAAACTGTGAATTATTTTCGTAGTAGGAAGAGGGGGGCCTCCAAATAAAATTAGGCCTAGGGCAGGGGTCGGCAACCCACGGCTCCGGAGCCGCATGCAGCTCTTTGACCACTCTGATGCGCTCAGCTACATACTTGTTCACTTACGTGAACAAGCTGAAATTGCATTCTACGAGTGGTCAAGCAGGTACACTGTTAGGCCAGCCTGTAGAGGGCGCCAAATGCAGTGTCATCACGCTCTGATATTCGGGAGTCTCCCGGGAAAAATGAGAGGATTGGCAAGTATGACGCCATCAAGCGTCATTCGTTCAAAACTCGCGGGCTGCACTAACATCAAATGTCCACATTAAGGTGCGTGCCGGTGCGTGTGTCGGAGACCCCTGGTTAATATAGCACAAAGCATTTAAGCTCTGAATGCGGTGTTTTTCATTTTAAATTGTAAATTTTTTTTTGCGGCTCCGATCACATTCTTTAATTTGTGAAACTTGCCAAAATGGCTCTTTGAGTGGTAAAGGTTGCCGACCCCTGGCCTAGGGCAACAATTTAGCCAGAGGCAGCCCAGTAGGCTCGTAAACAAAGAAATTGGGATCAAATCTTGGTCGTAGGTGTCTTAGGAAGATATGCAAATGTATGTTTTACTATGTTGAATTTGTTATTTTGCAATTTTTTTTAATTTTTTTATTGTTGAGCAATTTCTTTATCATGTTTGTTTTTTTCTTTAAATTAAAGGCCTACTGAAACCCACTACTACCGACCACGCAGTCTGATAGTTTATATATCAATGATGAAATCTTAACATTATAACACATGCCAATACGGCCGGGTTAACTTATAAAGTGACATTTTAAATTTGCCGCTAAACTTCCGGTTCGAAACGCCTCTGAGGATGACGTATGCGCGTGACGTAGACCGGGGAACACGGGTATGCCTTCCACATTGAAGCCAATACGAAAAAGCTCTGTTTTCATTTCATAATTCCACAGTATTCTGGACATCTGTGTTCGTGAATCTGTTGCAATCATGTTCATTGCATTATGGAGAAGGAAGCTGAGCAAGCAAAGAAGAAAGTTGTCGGTGCGAAATGGACGTATTTTTCGAACATAGTCAGCAACAACAGTACACAGCCGGCGCTTCTTTGTTTACATTCCCGAAAGATGCAGTCAAGATGGAAGAACTCGGATAACAGAGACTCTAACCAGGAGGACTTTTGACTTCGATACACAGACGCCTGTAGAGAACTGGGACAACACAGACTCTTACCAGGATTACTTTGATTTGGATGACAAAGACGCAGACGTGCTACTGTGAGTATGCAGCTTTGGCTTCTAAACATTTGATCGCTTGACCGTATGTGCGCAACTTTTTTTTGCGTATGTACGTAACTTTTTTAAAATATATAAGCTTTATGAACCTTGGGTTAGGTGAACGGTCTTTTGGGCTGAGTGATTGTGTGTGTTGATCAGGTGTTTGAATTGTATTGGCGTGTTCTATGGAGCTAGGAGCTAGCATAGGAGCTAGGAGTTAGCATAACAAAGACGTAGGTGTTTTTATGCAGGGTTAATTTGTGTCATATTAAATATAAGCCTGGTTGTGTTGTGGCTAATAGAGTAAATATATGTCTTGTGTTTATTTACTGTTTTAGTCATTCCCAGCTGAATACCAGGTACCGTGAGTATGCAGCCTTGGCTGCTAAACATTTGATAGCTTGACCGTACGTGCGCGTCACGTACGTAACTTTTTAAAAATATATGAGCTTTATGAACCTTGGGTTAGGTGAACGGTCTTTTGGGCTGAGTGATTGTGTGTGTTGATCAGGTGTTTGAATTGTATTGGCGTGTTCTATGGAGCTAGGAGCTAGCATAGGAGCTAGGAGCTAGCATAACAAACACGCAGGTGTTTTTATGCAGGATTAATTTGTGGCATATTAAATATAAGCCTGGTTGTGTTGTGGCTAATAGAGTATATATATGTCTTGTGTTTATTTACTGTTATAGTCATTCCCAGCTGAATATCAGGTACCGTGAGTATGCAGCCTTGGCTGCTAAACATTTGATAGCTTGACCGTATGTGCGCGTCACGTACGTAACTTTTTAAAAATATATAAGCTTTATGAACCTTGGGTTAGGTGAACGGTCTTTTGGGCTGAGTGATTGTGTGTGTTGATCAGGTGTTTGAATTGTATTGGCGTGTTCTATGGAGCTAGGAGCTAGCAGAGGAGCTAGGAGCTAGCATAACAAACACGTAGGTGTTTTTATGCAGGATTAATTTGTGGCATATTAAATATAAGCCTGGTTGTTTTGTGGCTAATAGAGTATATATATGTCTTGTGTTTATTTACTGTTGTAGTCATTCCCAGCTGAATATCAGGTCACCCCCGGCTCTCACAGCATCTTCCCTATCTGAATAGCTTCAACTCCCCACTAGTCCTTCACTTGCACTTTACTCATCCACAAATCTTTCATCCTCGCTCAAATTAATGGGGAAATTGTCGCTTTCTCGGTCCGAATCTCTCTCACTTCATGCGGCCATCATTGTAAACAATAGGGAACTTTGCGTATATGTTCAACTGACTACGTCACGCTACTTCCGGTAGGGGCAAGCCTTTTTTTTATCAGATACCAAAAGTTGCAATCTTTATCGTCGTTGTTCTATACTAAATCCTTTCAGCAAAAATATGGCAATATCGCGAAATGATCAAGTATGACACATAGAATAGATCTGCTATCCCCGTTTAAATAAAAAAAATTCATTTCAGTAGGCCTTTAAATTCAAGTTTGATTAAAAAAATGATTTCATCATTTCAAGTTAATAAAAAATTGTGAACATTTTTTGTAATTAGAGGGTGCGGGGGGATCAAAATAAATTCTATCTAGGGTCTTAATTTTGCCTGTTTATTCTCCAAGTTCCCTAAATTTTATTTGGCCTTTTTTCCTATCGGCAACAACTTTTCAATGCATTACATTTAGCAGATTATATCAGTAGATGCATTTCTTTCTCTCTGGTACTCATTGAAGGCGGACGTTTTCCCTTCCCTCTCCTACTTGCTTCTTTTTATTTTGTCTTGCCCTAACTTTCTTGGAGCCTCTTTTTGATCTGCTCTCCAAAGACTAAACAAGGGAAGTGATGAACTGTCCTCTCACCCCACCCCACACATCCTGCGACTCAGTCGCTTCACCCCATTTGGTATGACGGAAAACTCAGCAGCGCCCCTGGTGGCAGCAGCTTCGGGACGGATTCCCCCACCCGTTGCAAGTCTCGAGTTGTATATCTCAATTAGTGCGTAAAAAAAAGGAAAAACATTGCACACAAATCTAAACAATAGCTGATGCTATTTCTAATGGAAGGAGTCCTGGCTGGTCCACCAATTACATGTCCACCCCTAACAACAACCAGCCAAGTTACTGCAGAACATGACACCCAAGCTGCTATTTTAGTGTACCACTACTACATACAGTAGCTTTACACCGATTAAGAATGTCTCCTTACCTTTACATTGCTTGCATCGCATACATTTGGGGGAATAGTTCATCTGGTCCATGTACTGATCCGTAGGACACGGCGTGCAGTTACTCCTCATCCCCTCAGCGAGGCACATGTGCACAAGCTTAAAACCTGGACAACAGGAAAAGTGTCGGAGCAAAACTGTGAAGTCGATCCCAAAAAAAGATAATGGTATGATAATTGCTACTGCGTAGGAGGATGCAAATTACCTGGAGAGCACTTGTTACAACATATCCCCGCCTCAGTGGGGTAGTCACCATATGGACACGTTTTGTCCTTGAGGGTAGGGCTCAACGCCAGGGTAGGTGTGAACACACACTGCAAAACAGATTAGAACGCGCTGGTTATACCACATTCTGTTCTTCTTGAGTAAGTGTCTTAAGTTTTTTCATGCTCCAGATCCAAGATCAAGTACTCACCCCTATGAGCAGAAGGGCGCCATACGCAGCCATCCTGCTGTGCCTGCTGCCCGCCATTAAGATCCTACACTTTAGTTCAGTCCATTGGCGGGGGTCCTTACAAGCAAAATAACTTTGATTTACACATGCATAATATAAACAGGCTGATGTATAAATAATCCATTTTAACAATTTTTTTTAATCAACAGCACCTCTGTTGGTTGTCGCAAAGTAGTGCATTCAAATTCGACTCAACTGCTTCGACTTGAACGTCCAAAAATCCGCTGTCTGTCCGGGTATTGATTCCAGATCAATTAAGGCAAAACGGAGTGCGCTACATTGCTAGAACTAGCAGAGGCGCTCTTGATTCTGTCTAAATATGACATCAGCTGTAGGAAGGTCATAACTTCGACAGGCAGCTATTGTGCTCACTACATCGGTGCAATGTAATCAGGAGATCAGAACATTCACAGAGAGATTTTTAACACAACAACTATCATTGTACTTCCACAAGCATTGTGTACATGATTGACACAACATTGCGGAGCGGCCCCCCGACGGTCAACTCAATGCTAATTCTACCTAGGGATAGGGAAAAACTCAATTCCATAATGGCACCGGTGCAGACTTAAACGGTAGTAACCAGACCAGGAAAAAAATAAGTTATTATCGGTGCCTTATTTCTGTAAATGTTTCTATGTTCGCTTCTATGTTAGCTACCTCTCTTTGTTGATAATGTATATTTTCTGCTGTATCTACTCTCTATTTTATGCTGCCCTTTTTTTTTGCTGCAGCTGTTACATATATTGTAATATTGTACATGGTAATTGGGATTTGTTATATATTAAGTTAAAGTTAAAGTACCAATGATTGTCACACACACACTAGGTGTGGGATGAATAGTCTCTCCTATTGCTATTGTACTATTTTTTCAGCTATAGTTACATTAATAATTAGTAATGGAGCAGCCTACTTTTGAATGGCAGGGTCCCTGCTATCACATGTTAATAAAAATATAACATTTACATTATAAAAATCAATTACAGGCTTCCCAAATGCTGTAATAAATTAAGCATGATGAGTTGACTTGAAACTGTTTAATGTTGCACTTTTTATATGTAGAAGAAAAGTTTTCTCATTTTATTTAATCTGAGCAACAACTTGAGGCAGTTTAATGTGGATTAACGTGGGCAGAATTATAATAGTGTTTCCAATGTTTAAAGGATAAAGCCATTGGTTACAAATTTGGTAAATAAATAACCAAAACATTCATATTTTGTTGTTTTCTTACTGTACCGAAAATGAACCGAACCGTGACCTCTAAACCGAGGTACGTACCGAACCGAAATGTTTGTGTACCGTTACACCCCTACTGTATATATAATATGTAAATATTACATATATGTTATATATTATATTGCTACTGTGGTACATTTTTAGTCTACATTATTTTTTCCATCCTTACCCTTTCCATCCTTTGTAACTGAGCTACTGTGTGGAACAATTTCCCCTGTGGATCAATAAAGTTTGTCTAAGTCTAAGTGTAAATAGTGTAGCTGACCCTTTTTATTTATCATTGCTGACCTTAACACACCAACAGCAGCCCTCATAACAGCGTCGCAGCGCTAGGCTAGCCAGTAGCTGCAACAAAAACAGCAACATTACGAACCAATGACGGTTACAGCAAGCAGGGCTGCATTCAGGAACACACGGAATTATGAGCATCAAACATTACAGTTCAAGTCATTTATTGCTGTAATAATTACGACGATTTGTTGTAGATATTATTTCTTATTTTTGAATGTATTATACAATTGAAGTATTTGAATTACCAATCCATATAAATAAAACGGTATTGTTATTGGGTTTTGTTATACAAATTAGAGCATGTTTTTCACTTTTTACATATCATTTTGAGCACCGGCCCTGTTTTTAAGTACAGGTTAAAATGTAAAACATTACCTATCACAATAATTGCTAACCGCCAGAAAAAAGTGTTGGTTGTGTCATTTCTCCACCCGTTTTGGACGTAAAAAAAGGTAATAAGATGCTCAGCTTCTGTGGGCCCTAAAACGCAGAGCATTTTTGTTTTTGGTGGTTGCCTGCATGTTATGAAGACAAATCACATAATGAACGTGGACTGTGTTGGTTACGAAATCTTAAGACAAGGAGCATGACAGAAAGGGTAACTGGCTCTGCTGGTTTAAATTAATGTCACACTCATGCTTGGATAAACTTTGACAATATGATTTGATTCATACAACATTTAATAAAATAGGCTACCTTTAAATGTGTGTTTTTCATTTAAACAGCTTTGCATGGCAGTACATTTAAAAACAATTGGACAGCGTCACAGTCAGAAAAATTCATTAATAATATAATATCAATATATTTATATATTTGTAAAGGACACTGTGGATATATGGTAAGTTCAGGTACTTTTTAAAATATTTTTCAATTATGGACACGTAAAACATCGCATTAAAAATAGTATATTATATACGGACTGATTTTTAAAACCGAAGCTTCGTTAAAAGCCCTCACAAGTCAACTCGATGACGGAAAAAAAGGTACTGGCGAATATATTTTAAGCCAAACGTCAGCTCAATGTTTGACTGTTTATTTGACTTTTCTGACACCGAGTTTCACTTCAGTGCACATAGACAAACTCGCTCCCACTTCCACACTGCCCTGCTAAAGTCATGGTACGTCCACTTTTTCCTACTTTTTAGCCTCACTTACCTTGGGCAAGCCCGGTCGCCGGACATCTTATCGCCAAGATTCGTCTTAGTTTGTTGTCTAAACAAAATAACAAAAGAAGTTATGCTTGAACAGGCACGACAGTACGAAAGATCAAACCCGCCGACACCAGCAAGGAGGCGGCTACGAACGGGAAGTAGTGACGTCACGAGATTTTCGAGGAACTTTTTTATTTTTTTATTTAAGAAAGAACGGCATTTAAAATACCGGTAAATGTGGAACAAAACGAGCACAGTACACACAAAAATAATATAGCAACACAGATGATATACATATAATAAATGACAAATTAATCACAATTAACTTGTGGTTCTCTCGGACAGGGGTGTCAAAGTCATTTTAGATCAGGGGCCACATGGAGAAAAATCTACTCCCAAGTGGGCCGGACAGGTAAAATCACGGCATGATAACTTAAAAATAAAGACAACTTCAGATTGTTTTCTTTGTTTAAAATAGAAGAACACATTATGAAATTGTACAATTTGAATATGAATTTAAAGGCCTACTGAAACCCACTACTACCGACCATGCAGTCTGATAGTTTATATATCAATGATGAAATCTTAACATTGCAACACATGCCGGGTTATCTTATAAAGTGCCATTTTAAATTTCCCGCGAAACTTCTGGTTGAAAACGTCTATGTATGATGATGTATGCGCGTGACGTCAATCGTTGAAACGTAAGTATTCGGACACATTGTATCCAATACAAAAAGCTCGGTTTTCATCGCAAAATTCCACAGTATTCTGGACATCTGTGTTGGTGAATCTTTTGCAATTTGTTTAATGAACAATGAAGACTGCAAAGAAGAGAGCTGTAGGTGGGATCGGTGTATTAGCGGCTGGCTGTAGCAACACAACCAGGAGGACTTTGACTTGGATAGCAGACGCGCTATCCGACGCTAGCCGACGCTAGCCGCCGACCGCAATGATGAATGGGTGAAGTCCTTCGTCGCTCCGTCGATCGCTGGAACGCAGGTGAGCACGGGTGTTGATGAGCAGATGAGGGCTGGCTGGCGTAGGTGGATAGCTAATGTTTTTAGCATAGCTCTGTGAGGTCCCGTAGCTAAGTTAGCTTCAATGGCGTCGTTAGCAACAGCATTGTTAAGCTTCGCCAGGCTGCAAAGCATTAACCGTGTAGTTACAGGTCCATGGTTTAATAGTATTGTTGATTTTCTGTCTATCCTTCCAGTCAGGGGTTTATTTCTTGCTATCACGTTAGCTCCGTAGCTAAAGTGCTTCGCCGATTGTCGTGGAGATAAAAGTCACTGTGAATGTCCATTTCGCGTTCTCGACTCTCATTTTCAAGAGGATATAGTATCCGAGGTGGTTTAAAATACAAATCCGTGATCCACAATAGAAAAAGGAGAGAGTTTGGAATCCAGTGAGCCAGCTTGTACCTAAGTTACGGTCAGAGGGAAAAAAGATGTGTCCTGCACTGCACTCTAGTCCTTCACTCTCACGTTCCTCATCCACGAATCTTTCATCCTGGCTCAAATTAATGGGGTAATCGTCGTTTTCTCGGTCCGAATCGCTCTCGCTGCTGGTGTAAACAATGGGGAAATGTGAGGAGCCTTTCAACCTGTGACGTCACGCTACTTCCGGTACAGGCAAGGCTTTTTTTTATCAGGGACCGAAAGTTGCAAACTTTATCCTTTCAGCAAAATTATGGCAATATCGTGAAATGATCAAGTATGACACATAGAATGAATCTGCTATCCCCGTTTAAATAAAAACATTTCATTTCAGTAGGCCTTTAATAATGGAAAACCCCTTGAAATGCAGCATCTCGTTTTCAAGGAGCACCGAAGACATTTCAAATTAACACAATACAGTACAACACGGGACAAGTTACACAACAAACAATTACAGACAATCATTAAAGACAATTTTGCTCAGATACCTCTCAGCTCACACAACACTCTCAGAATTTACAATATTTACAATAAGATAACATATAATGCGGTAAAATAAATATAATATTATTAAATTAAATTAAATTAAATTCCAACCAAGGACATACTACATACATTTTAAACAAAAAGAGACATTTTGAAGGGACCAATGGTTGATAAAGACATCAGAAAGACAGGCAATTTATATATATATATATATATATATATATATATATATATATATATATATATATATATATATATATATATATATATATATATATAAAAATATATATATTGTATATATATATATATATATATATATATATATATATATATATTTTTTTTTTTTTTACAATTACCTGTTGCGGTTAATAGTATGTATACTTTATTTGTAGTTATTTATATCCATCCATCCATCCATCCATTTCCTACCGCTTGTCCCTTTCGGGGTCGCGGGGGGTGCTGGAGCCTATCTCTTCTGAATAAATTATGTAATAATGTTCATTAGTCAACTCATTGGTGTTAATTTTCAATCCATCAAGATTTTAAAAAAAATATCAAAATCAAATTACAGTACGTTATTGATGTAGTATGATCATTTTCCTCGACTGGTGTACTAACATCAAGTGGTTTATTTTGTACATACAGTATATAGAATCGTCTACAAATATACAAATAATAGCTATTGCTACATCCAGTGGACACATTTAGAACAGATGTTTCTTTCATTAAAAAAATTCAGGTTAATTTTTATACTGAACAAACTCATCCCGCGTGTCGGATGAAACCTGTTTGCGGGCCTGATCCGGCCCTCGGGCTGTACGTTTGACACCCCTGCTCTAGGAGCTCCAGCTGGCCAACTGCATGGTATAGTTCGGGGATCAGTAACATGCAGCTCTTTAGCGCCGCCCTAGTGGCTCCCTGAGCATTTTTAAAAAAGGATTGAAAATGTAAAAAGATGGGGGTAAAATATTTTTTTTGTTTTAGTATGTTTTTGTTTGAGGACAAACATGAGACAAACCTTCCCAATTGTTAGAAAGCCCACTGTTTAATATGTTTGTGTGTATGCTTCACCGATGAGAGTACTTGGTGAACATCGTTTTGTCCTACTAATTTCAGCGGTTCTTGAACTCACCATAGTGTGGACTGTGACGCAACAGTTTACATGTAAAATCTTCAACTCCTTTGTCTCATTTTGTTCACCAAAAGTTTCATGCTGTGCGTGAATGCACAAGCTAATCAATGCTAACATGCTATTTAGGCTAGCTGCATGTACATATTGCATCATTATGCCTCATTTGTAGGTATATTTGAGCTCATTTAATATCCTTTACTTTTGTCCTCTTTGTATATAATTTAGTTTTGCATGTCTCATGACACATTATCTGTGTGTAATATTGGCTGCATTTCAGATAGTTGTTTGTGTGCCATTTTGTTACAGACCACAGCAAACATTACCTTGCTTGCCAAAGATTGTAATACATCTATTAAAAGAAGACAGCCTTAATTTGGACACACACATCTATACCTTTGGCCATTAAAAGCCAGTCATTTCCAGGAGTTATCTCATCTTCTGAGTAGCCTCTGATTTACTAATGGTTTCTAATGTTGTAAAAATGTGTAGAATAAATATAACATTTCAATATTTCTGTCAACAAAGATTTGCTTCAGCTTGCAACGTAAAGTCATCTTGATAGTAGGCTATTATAGCTAATATAGACCCTTACGTCATGTGTTGTACTTGTGTTTTTGTATTTTTGGTCCAATATGGCTCTTTCAACGACTTGGGTTGCCGACCCCTGGTATAGTTCCACAGCCCGTTTTCCGTACATTAGATGAGAAAAGTTATTTGTGGAAGGTTGGGAAGGATGACCTTACTTTTAAATATTACCAAAAAATAACCCATGATAAGTATTGTGTTTAAAAGGGAACTGCACTTTTTTTAAATTTTGCCTATGATTCACAATCCCTATGTAAGATAAGACCACATATTTTAGTTTTTTATGCATTGTTACTCGTAAATTACGGTAATTAAGGTGGCTAATAATGCAGCTAATGGGAGTCATCTATTCCGCCCATAAAGCCCTGTAAAAACCCTCCAAAAACTGCCTAAAAAAAACTTAATTTACATCTCATAACCTGAAAAGTTGGTAAATTTTGACATTCAACTTAGACCCGGAGATGGCGAGAAAGACACAAAAAAAACCCGCTTGTTAGCAGCCACCTTTTAATTTATTTTTTCTGGTTCATGATTATTATTTTACCGAACGGGAAGATATAAACATCCCATCTAATCGGCATTACAATGAGAGCAGACATTTTTACAGTAAGTGATTGTTTTATTATGTTCCTAGTCTGGATTTCTTGTTCAGCACTTAGCAATTCTGCTGCAGGAAGCTTTAGTGTTCCAGCTGTTAAGCAGTGTTAAAGGCCTACTGAAACCCACTACTACCGACCACGCAGTCTGATAGTTTATATATCAATGAGGAAATCTTAACATTATAACATATGCCAATACGGCCGGGTTAACTTATAAAGTGACATTTTAAATTTGCCGCTAAACTTCCGGTTCGAAACGCCTCTGAGGATGACGTATGCGCGTGACGTAGACCGGGGAACACGGGTATGCCTTCCACATTGAAGCCAATACGAAAAAGCTCTGTTTTCATTTCATAATTCCACAGTATTCTGGACATCTGTGTTCGTGAATCTGTTTCAATCATGTTCATTGCATTATGGAGAAGGAAGCTGAGCAAGCAAAGAAGAAAGTTGTCGGTGCGAAATGGACGTATTTTTCGAACGTAGTCAGCCACAACAGTACACAGCCGGCGCTTCTTTGTTTACATTCCCGAAAGATGCAGTCAAGATGGAAGAACTCGGATAACAGAGACTCTAACCAGGAGGACTTTTGACTTCGATACACAGACGCCTGTAGAGAACTGGGACAACACAGACTCTTACCAGGATTACTTTGATTTGGATGACAAAGACGCAGACGTGCTACTGTGAGTATGCAGCTTTGGCTTCTAAACATTTGATCGCTTGACCGTATGTGCGCAACTTTTTTTTGCGTATGTACGTAACTTTTTAAAAATATATAAGCTTTATGAACCTTGGGTTAGGTGAACGGTCTTTTGGGCTGAGTGATTGTGTGTGTTGATCAGGTGTTTGAATTGTATTGGCGTGTTCTATGGAGCTAGGAGCTAGCATAGGAGCTAGGAGCTAGCATAACACGTACCGTACCGTACGTGTGCGTCACGTACATAACTTTTTAAAAATATATAAGCTTTATGAACCTTGGGTTAGGTGAACGGTCTTTTGGGCTGAGTGATTGTGTGTGTTGATCAGGTGTTTGAATTGTATTGGCGTGTTCTATGGAGCTAGGAGCTAGCAGAGGAGCTAGGAGCTAGCATAACAAACACGCAGGTGTTATTATGCAGGATTAATTTGTGGCATATTAAATATAAGCCTGGTTGTGTTGTGGCTAATAGAGTATATATATGTCTTGTGTTTATTTACTGTTGTAGTCATTCCCAGCTGAATATCAGGTACCGTGAGTATGCAGCCTTGGCTGCTAAACATTTGATAACGACCGTATGTGCGCGTCACGTACGTAACTTTTTAAAAATATATAAGCTTTATGAACCTTGGGTTAGGTGAACGGTCTTTTGGGCTGAGTGATTGTGTGTGTTGATCAGGTGTTTGAATTGTATTGGCGTGTTCTATGGAGCTAGGAGCTAGCAGAGGAGCTAGGAGCTAGCATAACAAACACGCAGGTGTTTTTATGCAGGATTAATTTGTGGCATGTTAAATATAAGCCTGGTTGTGTTGTGGCTAATAGAGTATATATATGTCTTGTGTTTATTTACTGTTGTAGTCATTCCCAGCTGAATATCAGGTCACCCCCGGCTCTCACAGCATCTTCCCTATCTGAATAGCTTCAACTCCCCACTAGTCCTTCACTTGCACTTTACTCATCCACAAATCTTTCATCCTCGCTCAAATTAATGGGGAAATTGTCGCTTTCTCGGTCCGAATCTCTCTCACTTCATGCGGCCATCATTGTAAACAATAGGGAACTTTGCGTATATGTTCAACTGACTACGTCACGCTACTTCCGGTAGGGGCAAGCCTTTTTTTTATCAGATACCAAAAGTTGCAATCTTTATCGTCGTTGTTCTATACTAAATCCTTTCAGCAAAAATATGGCAATATCGCGAAATGATCAAGTATGACACATAGAATAGATCTGCTATCCCCGTTTAAATAAAAAAAATTCATTTCAGTAGGCCTTTAAGCTGGATCTGCTTAGCACTCAGCTCCTAAAACTTGTCGCTCATCCTTCGTATATTCAGGCTAAAAACATAAAGTTCTGGATCATCACTTGTCCCAAAGTAGTATTTGTCGTCTCTCGTGAAGTCTGCCATGATTCGTAGTGTTGTTGTTGAAGGAAAAAACGAACGTTGTGATGCACCTGTGAAATTAATTTGCTTACAATGACCAAAATATGTAAATATTACATGTTATTATGATTGGTGGTGTAAAGCATTAATAATTGTTGTTATTATTGACTTTTTATGTAGGCCTATATTCATTTATTTTGCGAAAATACAAAAAATGTAATGAAAAATAAGAAACAATAGGATATATATATATTTATTTTTTTTATATAATTTTTTTATTTTTAAATTCTATTTATTTAGATTTAGATTAGGGCTGTCAAGGTTTATGCGATAATAATCGGCCCACATTGTATGGGGGAAAACGCACCGGCGCCGCGGTCACAGTACACCACTTTCCCATCCCCACCACCACGCCGGAAAGGGCGAAACAAACAACTACAACCAAAAAATTGCCTATTGGGTGTCAACAGCCCAAATTCTGCAACCGATCAATACCGTTTAGTGAAAGGGGCCGCCCTTAACATTCGCATGCCCTGGATTTCCTGAAAACTGAGGAGGCAGCCCGCCAACATGCGCATGTTGGCGGGCTGCCTCCTCAGTTTTCAGCCAACATGCGCATGTTGGCATGTTTTCAGCCAACATGCGCATGTTGGCGGGCTGCCTCCTCAGTTTTCAGGAAATCCAGGGCATGCGAATGTTAAGGGCGGCCCCTTTTACACCAAGGCAATTATTTTAATTGTCATTCATAATAGGTAAATTTTTTAATTATGTCTTTGTCAGAAGTGGTAAGCAAGTGTAAGAGAGTATGTGTGTTGTTATGAGCAATAGAGTGTCTTTAACATAGTGTTTGTGTTCATTTTGTGTTGAGCTAATCAAAAAAGCATAAAGTTTAATAGAGTTTAATAGTTTAATAAACATTTGCATAAAGCAAACAAATTCTTCAGTTCCATGTTGAGGGTATTACAAACTTGAAAATGATCCGTCTGAGATACTTAAAATATATTACCTATATTATCATCTGTATGTGAATAATCAGGATTAATTATGAGTTAAGTACGGACAATGCGATTAATCACGATTAAATACAGTATTTCAACAGTTTTTCTAGAAACATACGTTCCATGAACGCCGGCTTATTAGTGATTGCCAGAGCCAAAAATAAGTCTGCAGGCTCTGGAGCGTTTTCTCTGGAATTGAATGCACAGAATGAACAGTTAAAAATGCCACCTCTGTGAAGGTTAAAGTTAAAGTGCCACTGATAGTCACACACACACACTAGGTGTGGTGAAATTACTCTCTGCATTTGACCCATCCCCTTGTGAGCAGCAGCGGTGGCCGCGCTCGGGAATCATTTTGGTGATTTAACCCCCAATTCCAACCCTTGATGCTGAGTGTAAAGCAGGGAGGTAATGGGTCCCATTTTTATAGTCTTTGGTATGACTCGGCCGGGGTTTGAACTCACGACGTTTCGATCTCAGGGCGGACACTCGAACCACAAGACCACTGAGCAGGTGGCCTTGGTCAGAAGCATTTAAGTCCCACGTTGAAACTAATCTATATACATGGCCGTAACTACCATTGAGGACACCGAGGTCATGTCCTCTGTATTTTTTAAGTGACAAGAAGAAGATGATATGACTGACAGCAAATATACTTTGTGTGGTACATCGTGTGCGCTGGACATCACAGTGCGGTAGATCATCCTCTCTCAATATACAATCTTTGCCGTGCACAGCTGAACCCGCTCCAACTCCAGACAACATCGTTGCACAATGAAGTCCACTTTTACTTTAAACATCATCCAATCCGAAATGTGCTGTCAACATAACATCAACATGACATTATGCTGGCTTACCTAATGTTGGTTTTACTTCAATGAAATTGGTGTGAAACGCTGTCTGTATAATGCTGTCACGTCAGTCAGGTGCCATCCCGTACACGCACAGCACGCGCTGTGCTTAGGGCTTCGAAATCTGTGGGGGTCAAGGAGCATAGGGGCGTTTTGTGTGAAGAAGCACACGTCAAATGTAAATAATGAATGACAAGGAACGTCATATGAAATATGAATTCCTGGATACGTCATGCTATGTCACTGATCAAAATATTAAGAGAAATTTCTCTCCACACTTCGTAGCACGCGTGACTAGGACATTAATTTTAAAACAGAAGGTCGTGAGTTTAAACACAGGTTGAAGTTAAAGTTTTTAAACGTATGTTTTAATGATGTTATAATAGGCCAAACACTCTAACTCATAGTAATTTTTAAAAGTTTTGAAGGTAATCAATCAAAGTTTACTTATATAGCCCTTGATCACAAATGTCTCAAAGGGCTGCACAAGCCATAAGGACATCCATCGTAATAGTTATATGGAGCTGTGATACCCACGATTTCAGCCTTTCAAGGCTCCTCTTGTGCCACCATTTTTGACCTCGGAATTTGTAAAATTCTTGTTACGACCCTGTCTATATACTCTAGCTTTTAAAGATAATCCCTGGAGAGATACCAGTCTGGATGACGTGCTAGCTGTTCTAAGTCATGACCATGTGGACCACTACTCAACCCTCTGCTAGGCCCCAATGGACTGGACTCTCACATTATCATGAATGATGTCATTGTTTGTTTGTGCATTCCTCCAAGGGGCCTGCGATTAAGGGCTATGTAAATTAACTTTGATTGATTGACAGCACTAATTTAGATTAATATGAACGCCTTGCAAAAGTATTCACCCACTTTGTATATTCCATCCTTTTATTGATTTTGTAAATACAATCAATTTCAATTGAATTTGCCTTTTTGGCAAGAATTTGCAAAAACAAAAATTCTCATTTCATGTGAAAGTGTGGTTTTTTTTGTATTGGTGTCAATTGATAACAACTTATAAGGTAAAGTAAATCACAAGATAAGTGTTCACCCCCTCACTACTTTTTCAAGGCACAATGGATGGATGAATGGATGGATGGATACTGTGTATATTGTATCCGAATGGAATGGAACCTGAAAAAACCCACAAAGTCATAAGTTTAGTACGTGAGCACAGAGAAGTCTACAAATTCCCAGCGTGTATTTCTCTTACGGTCATCTCAAACATGGCAGTAAGTCATTGTGTTGAGTCATCATGTCAACTCTCTGTTCGACACTTCCTGTTTCACAAGTCACGTTTTGTGGCTAAATACTAAACTAGTTCAAGCAGAGGGTGCTTAACGGTGGAGCGCTCAGTGTATCACAGTCGACGAGAAGTAAATGAGATGAGTGACACTGACTAACAAAACACACACAAAAGGTCTTTCCCTGTGTTGTTTTCCCCACAGAAAGATCACCAAAGGTGAAGTCACGCTGGACCTTCCCCAACCACCACCGCTCTATCTGCAACCACTTGTGACAACATCAGTACACTTACACAATCTAGTAGTAACATCTAACATACCATCTGTATCAAAACTGCCTTTACCAAGATAATAACTTTGTAGGGGCATAAGAAAACGATTACTGTTAAAGGACCACATACAGGAATTTGTGTATCTACTGTCTAGCTCAGTCTGCCATCAGTGTAAACATACACCTAAACTTGTATTCTAGTGCTACTATATACTAGCTAGTAGGGTTGTTCGGTATACCGGTACTAATAAAGTACCGCGATACTAATTGATTGAAATCGGTACTATACTGCCTTTGAAAAGTACCGGTGCCGTTCTTTCATCCGAGTTTAGCTGTGACTACAGAGCCGAGGCACATGGTGTTGAGTGTGTCAAAACGCACACACAAAGTGCATACAAGCAATAACTTCTTGGAGAGGAACAATGGCAAAAAAAAGCAATTATACTGGTTAATAAAGAGGGTGGTGAAGCGCAATATGGAGGTATTTGGACATCAAAACCAACGATAAAGGTGACGCTTTAAACAAGGAAACGTCACGTTTCAAGTGTTGCTTCAATACACGCCTCGCCAAATGTGGCGATTAGTATTAACACCTTTGCTTCAAACTTAGGTAAACATTTAAATAATACTCATTCAGATCTGCACAAGGATTTATAAAGAGTGACAGGTAATGATGTTGTTGTTACACCTGTCCTGCTGTTCGGCTCCGGTGCAGACCGTAGTAGAGGAGCGCGGGGGAGACGTACCCTTCAGTTCACTTTACCCCGCAATTGGTCTGCTAAGATCCGCCTTCCGGTCAGAATTCGAGGCCGACAATTGCGACCCCAAACGGGACAAGCGGTAGAAAATGGATGGATGGATGGTTGCTTTATTATTAGTTTTGCAGGATACAACTGGACCCGCGCTCCTCTCTCTCTGTACTAGCCCACTCACTCACCGATGTCACTCAGACAACACGTTGACATTCTCACAAACACACATACTGTACGCTACTCTCATAAGTCAACAGTTCCACTGTTGTGCACATGTGTGTACATAATATGTAGATACATAACACGTAGATACATAACATGTAGATACGTAGACGCGCACACAGCTGCCAATTATTAGCGGAGTTAGTCTAACTTAACCAGTGCAAGTAAAATGACTGAATTTGGTAACAAATTGGTACAATTTGTGTTTTATCTTTAACAAAAAATGTGTTTTACCTGCTACATGGCTTATCTGGGTACATTTATCCATAGTTTTGTTTTAAGTACTTACTAATAATTGTATTTTTCTTAAAGCACATACCAAGATTGGCAACCATAAATCATGAATAATTTAATATACTGTAAATAAAGCTTTTTTATTATGTTCTAATCTAATCTTTGATTATTGCAGACTATATGTAATATGGAAAATTGTAAATTGTTCTTTGAGTGCAACAAGAACAACACAATGTGTTTAATGCCCTTTAATTTATATTTTAACCTTCTAAAATTGTTCTTTGAGTGCAATAGGAAACACATGTTTATTGTATTGCAATATTTTCTGTTAAAATACAGCCAAAATTTACACTTTTTCAAAGTTCCCTTTATTTGGAAAAGTATCGAAAAGTATTGAAAAGTACCGGTAGCGGTACGAAATTATTGGTATCGGGGCAACACTACTAGCTAGTTGTACCATCCTCCCCAAAATGCATTGTACAAAGTCTTGCAGAAAATAACTTTTAATATATTGTATTTTTGTTGTTGTTTTAGTGTCGAACCAGTATTTACTAGCGAGTAGTGGCCCTATACGTATGCACAATACTTAAAGGGGAACTGCACTTTTTTGGAATTTTGCCTCGTTCACAGTCATTATGAAAGACCCTGTCTATATACTCTAGCTTTTAAAGATAATCCCTGGAGAGATACCAGTCTGGATGACATGCTAGCTGTTCTAAGTCATGACCATGTGGCCCACTCCTCTATATCAGTGGTCCCCAACCTTTTTGTAGCTGGGGACCGGTCAACGCTTGAAAATTTGTCCCACGGACCGGGGGGGGGGGGGGGGGGGGGGGAATTTTTTAATTTTTTTTAATTTTTGTTTTTCATAAAGAAATACAATCATGTGAGCTTACGGACTGTATCCCTGCAGACTGTATTGATCTATATTGATATATAATGTATATATTGTGTTTTTTATGTTGATTTAATTAAAAAATAATAATAATAATAATAATTTCTTGCGCGGCCCGGTACCAATCCGTCCGCGAACCGGTACCGGGCCGCGGCCCGGTGATTGGGAACCACTGCTCTATATGACTCCAGGGGCCCAGGCTTAGACTGAATATGTTTTTCTTTTTACTTAACCCCTCCTCCCCCCCATTCCCAGCGTTTACCTGTTTCTCACCTTTTTTGTAAGGGGCGCCGGAAGTTGGCAGACCTGTCAGCGATCCTGTTCTGTCTCCCTGTAATGTTTGTCTGATCTTGAATGGGATTGTGCTGAAAATCTTAATTTCCCCTCGGGTATTAATAAAGTACTTCTGATTCTGATTCTGTCCTTAAAGGCCTACTGAAAGCCACTACTACCGACCACGCAGTCTGATAGTTTATATATCAATGATGAAATCTTAACATTGCAACACATGCCAATACGGCCGGGTTAGATTAGTAAAGTGAAATTTTAAATTTCCCGCAAAATATTCTGCTGAAAACGTCTCGGTATGATGACGTTTGCGCGTGACGTCACGGATTGTAGCGACATATTGGGACACCATTGTGGCCAGCTATTAAGTCGTCTGTTTTCATCGCAAAATACCAAAGTATTCTGGACATCTGTGTTGGTGAATCTTTTGCAATTTGTTTAATGAACAACGAAGACAGCAAAGAAGAAAGCTGTAGGTGGGAAGCGGTGTATTAGCGGCCGGCTGCAGCAACACAACCAGGAGGACTTTGAGTTGGATAGCAGACGCGCTACCGTGAGTACGCAGCTTTGGCTTCCAAACATTTGATCACTTGCCCGTACGTGCGTGCCGCTATGTGCATGTCACGTACGTAACTTTGGGGAAATATATGTGCTGTATGAACTAAACGGAGGTGAACGGTACTTTGGGCTGTGGGATTGAGTGTGTTGTGCAGGTGTTTGAGTTGTATTGGCGGGTTGTATGGACGGGAGGGGGGAGGTGTTTGTTATGCAGATTAATTTGTGGCATATTAAATATAAGCCTGGTTGTGTTGTGGCTAATAGAGTATATATATGTCTTGTGTTTATTTACTGTTTTAGTCATTCCCAGCTGAATATCAGGTCCCACCCGCCTCTCACAGCATCTTCCCTATCTGAATCGCTTCCACTGCCCTCTAATCCTTCACTCTCACTTTCCTCATCCACAAATATTTCATCCTCGCTCAAATTAATGGGGTAATTGTCGCTTTCTCGGTCCGAATCACTCTCGCTGCTGGTGGCCATGATTGTAAACAATGTGCAGATGTGAGGCGCTCCACAACCTGTGACGTCACGCTACTTCCGGTACAGGCAAGGCTTTTTTTATTAGCGACCAAAAGTTGCAAACTTTATCGTCTATGTTCTCTACTAAATCCTTTCAGCAAAAATATGGCAATAATGCTAAATGATCAAGTATGACACATAAAATGGACCTGCTATTCCCGTTTAAATAAGAAAATTTCATTTCAGTAGGCCTTTAAATTAAGCCCCGCGGGACCCCGGATGACCGAGGAGCAGCACAGGATCCTACACCAGCAACATTTACACAGAAAGTTTGCTAGATAGGACTTAAACCAATTTAAAGCAGTACCACAGATGCTCACTTGGTACTGTGGGCAGCCAACTAAAAGATATATTGATCCCCCAGTTGTTTTTATCTGAACAGCAACATGTTGCTTCATCCTGGTCTTTTTCCACCTGAGCCTCTATTTGCTGACCTAAGTCAATAGTGTGACGCTTTCTCTTGGGTCTACATCTATCCTGTTCTGGTTTTTGTGCCAAAATTACTGAGCAGAGGCCAGCTTAAAGGCCATTACCGACGCAGTGTGACACAACTTTTAAAGGAGTTGGGTAGTTTCTCAAACAATCAGAGGAAGTATCTTCTTGGAAGACAGAGTCGTTGTAGAGAGGAAGGTGGTCTGCGATTTGAAAAACAAAATGTCTGGTTTTCATAATGAGTCAGTGCTGCTGTGACATTTAAACAGTACAACTCTCACACACACACACACACACCCTCTTTGCACTCTGTCTTCGTTCATTGAATAGCGTGCAGTCTCGCTGTCAATCACTTGTTATCTTGTAGGAAAACACATGATTCAGCGCCGTCAAAGCACTTGCGCAATTGCGTGTCGACCTTGCACGGGCAACCGCTACACCGACTCCCACAACGTGGAGATGAGCTGCAACGTTTGTAGGATGTGTGACAAACGTGAGTGAGTGCAGGTGCATTTGTGTCCCTCTTGATGGTTTGTCTGTGATGCACAGTTTGAGGTTTATGGTCACATTCTCACATTTTTACTACTCTACCTCTTCTCAAGGGATAAACCTATAGAAAGTAGTGTTGTCCCGATACCAATATTTTGGTACCGGTACCGGTATCAAAATTATTGCAAAACTTTTTGATACTTTTGTGTATTTTTCTAAATAGTTAATTTGAACAAAAAATCTTAGGGTACATCAAACATGTTTCTTATTGCAAGTTTGTCCTTAAATAAAATAGTGAACATACAAGACAACTTGTCTTTTAGTAGTAAGTAAGCAAACAAAAGCTCCTAATTTAGTCTGCTCACATATGCAGTAACATAGTGTGTCATTTTCCATTCTGTTATTTTACAACATTATTAAGGACAAGTGGTAGAAAATAAAGTATTAATCTACTTGTTCATTTACTGTTAAAATCTGCTTGCTTTCTCTTTTAACATGTTCTATCTACACTTCTGTTAAAATGTAATAATCATTTATTCTTCTGTTGTTTGGATCCTTTACTTTAGTTTTGGATGATACCACAAATTTAGGTATCGACCCGATACCAAGTCGTTACAGGATCATATTTGTTTTGTATCATCCCGTGAGGTGTATATTACTTCTTTTGTTTTTTTTGTTCGGTTTGTACTTCATGAAGTTTTGCACTTGTTGTGTTTTTTTGTGTGTTTTCGTTATATTTGGATGTAATTGTTGGTTTATATGATATCATTAAGTAAGACTACGTATTATGTTGAAGGGGGCAGGAAAATATGAGATTTTTCTTCATCCTGCTCCTTCTCAGGCATTGGTGTGTAAATGTATAGTTGAATAATTGTGGTATAATTGTCAATCGATCAAAGATGCACATCAATGAAGGAGATAAATAACAATGAAATGAAATGAAAAATATATTGGTCATATTCAAAGTCCTCATCTGTCCAGGGACGTATTTCCTGAGTTTATAAACATTTTTTTTTTTTTAAACAAAAGATGTTGTGATGCCAAAACATAGACGTAATTATAGTAGTATCGACAAGATACGCTATTGTACTTGGTATCATTACAGTGATGTCAGGTGTAGATCCACCAATGGCGTTTGTTTACATTTTGACGCCGGTGAGCTACGGTGTGTAGTGAAGCATGTTTAGCTATTCCTCATCCTGCAAGGATGATACTTGTAAGAAACTTTGTCGCCATGGAGGCGAGGATTAGTGATTTAGAAGTAGCTAAATCACTGCCAACGGCGGATGGACGTTAGCCGCTAGCTACCAAGCCATGTCTTAAATCACCTCTTCCTGAGGGCGTTTCAGTGTTATAACTTCACCTTTATGCGTCCGTTCTCCCTTTTCTGTCTACACACTGTGTCTGCTTGTAAGTACGGCATTATTGTGCGCTGCCGAACATGCTCCTCTGCTCACAAACCAGCAATGACACGACATGACGACGACAGGAGCGCGGTGCGTGACCGGTACTTTTCAGAGGCAGTATCGTACCGAATATGAATCATTAGTATCGCGGTACTATACCAATACTGGTACACCGTACAACCCTAATAGAAAGTAAACTCCAAGTAGCCAGTGTACAGCTTTATAGGAGTATCAAGGTCCAACTGAAGAGTGTTTTAAGATAAGAGCTGTCTCTCAGAGTTGAGAGCAAAACTTTGAGTTCCAAGCACCCCCGCCATTAGTTTGCGTAGCAAATGTCACAGAGAACTCCTGCCAAAACAGCTGGTTTTATTCGCTAGCATTAGCTCAGGGGTGCCCATTATGTTCATCGCGAGCTACTGATCGATCGCGGAGGGTGTGTCAGTCTTTTGCCAGCCAGGCATTAAACAAATAGACCTAAAAATTAGCGATCATCAATCTTCACCAAGACTTCACTTTCGTCACTTGATTGACATCAATGTGGAATGCGCTCCCAACAGGTATAAAAGAAAGGGCATCTCTATCCTCCTTCAAAACCGCAATAAAAGTTCACCTCCAGGCAGCTACAACCCTAAACTAACACCCTCCCCGGATTGCTAATAATCAAATGTAAACGATCAAATGCAGATACTTTTTCTTTTTCTTATGCCTTCTGATCTCTCTCTCTCTCTCTCTCTCTATGTCCACTACTTGATGTCCATATCCTCCCCCCACCCCCTCCACACCCCTGATTGTAAATAATGTAAATAATTCAATGTGATTATCTTGTGTGATGACTGTATTATGATGATAGTATATATGATAGTATATATCTGTATCATGAATCAATTTAAGTGGACCCCGACTTAAACAAGTTGAAAAACTTATTCGGGTGTTACCATTTAGTGGTCAATTGTACGGAATATGTACTTCACTGTGCAACCTACTAGTAAAAGTCTCAATCAATCAATCAAAAAAACATTCACGGCACCCGAGGGTCTTGTGAGATGACGCTGGCTTCTGCCAGATCATTAAGAAAAAATGACCGACAGGAAGTCGAGGAACACTTTTTATTTCAACAGACTCTGGCGCCGTACCTGCCGACTGCACAGTTCCTGTCTTCACAATTAAAAGCCCTGCTTCATCCTGCCTGCGCAAACAAAATAAGAGTCTCAGAAAGCTAGCGTGCACAAGCTAGCAAGCGACGGAGTTTACCGCCAATGTATTTTTTGTAAAGTGTATAAAAACGAGTATGGAAGCTGGATAATTAAGAAACCAAAAACCAACCACTTTCATGTGGTATTGGACAGAAAGGAGAACTTTTTTTCTCCTCCATTTGAAAATGCAGACGTTATCAGCACTACTGTCTGATTCCAATCAATGCAAGTCATCAGAATCAGGTAATACACCAACTTATATTCTTGGAATCTATAGGTGTTAAACATGCTTGTATTATCGTTAAACATCTTTAATGTGTTAACAAAAACGTCTCTTTCATAAATAAATAAATATCAATTATATATATGAATGAGGTAGATCTCCTCTACTTGGTCAATTGGAAAGTAGCTCACCTGCAGAAAAAGTGTGGGCATCCCTGCATTAGCTTATATAGCTAGAGATCGTCATAACTTTGTTTTTCAACCATTGGAAGTAAGAAAGTAAGTGTAAAAGACAGTGCTGAGAAGTATAAGTGGATGACAGGTGTTGAATTAAAGCACGGAATCATCCAAAACATGACAGAGGGTGTACTTAGCTAACTTAGTGAAGAAATTTGAGGTTTCACTGGTAGTCTGTACCATACTGAAGCAGAATGAGTCTAACACCAGCCAAGAATGTTGAAATATGTAAATGGTGGACCTTTATCCATGAAAATGTTGTGTACTAGGCAAAGGGAAGGAGGCGACACCAAGGCAGAACTGCGTTTTCAAAGGTTTATTTAAACCTTTGATGAATGTGTGGGATGTGTATGCTACCACTAGTGAGTGAATGCAGACGACGTGTGGAATCAACAATGTGGAATTTACCAGAGGGTGTTGTCGGTGCGACAAACACGCATCCCACAATCCAAAGGGGAAGGCGAAGGGGTAGTCAGCAGGGAGGCAAGCAGTCGGGGGCTGGAGAGAGGCAACGATGTCCGGGTCCAAACAGTGGTCAAGGATCGGGGAAGGCAAGCAACAATCCGGGAGGAGGTCGTGAGGAAAGACACGATCACGGAAGACACTGTGGAAGACACAAAGGAAATCAAGACAGGAACGAGGAAGAGCACAAGGAAGGCGAGCAAGGAACGAGGGAGAGGTGCCAGACGTGATGCTTACTCAGGTGAGATTGGCTACGTTCTGGCGAAGGTCTCCTGACTTCGCTGTCTCTTTATGCCGCTCCCTCTCGTCAGGCCCAGGTGCGCTGATGGGTGATTGCCTGCAGCCTTGTCACTGCGTGGGCGTGCTGCGCCCAGCGCGAGTGGGGGCGTGTCCGAGCGAGCAGCCAGAGGAGGAATGGTGACACTCAGAATCATGAGAGACACGGGTTTGAATCCGCGGCGTGACAGAAAATATAGAAAAACTGCAGATGTGTTTGGCGGTGAAGTAGCGAGAGGGAGATATCGTAGGAGTCCGCTCTCCAAGGTAAATGCTGTCTGTTATTATGACATTACTTCATAAAACTACTGTAGTTGTTAGTATATTCTATTGTATGGTTTTTTTATACAATATTACATATCTGAAAGTTTGTTTTGAGTTAAGAGAATCGTCACAGAGCCAATTATTAATCAAATATTGTGTCTCGCCTACAGTCAAGCATGTTGATGGTAGGGTTGCATGAGTGCTTATCAATACTGGGGAGCTGCGGTTGGGGATTCATGAATTCCAGCACTAATCACTGAGGGGTTCCATTGGCGTTTTAATAATAGCAAGGGTTAACTTACTGTTTTTACACTTGTGTAACAGTTAAGAATACTAAAATTGGACATGTTGACCGTAAAACTGATTATTTCTAGTTAAAATGATTCCAATCGAAATACTGTATACCAGCGGTCATCAACCTTTTTGAAACCAAGAGCTACTTCTTGGGTACTGATTAATGCGAAGGGCTACCAGTTTCAAAACACTTAAATAAATTGCCAGAAATAGCCAATTTGCTCAATTTACCTTTAACTCTATGTTATTATAAATAATTAATGATATTTACACTTAATTGAACGGTTTAAAAGAGGAGAAAATACGAAAAAAATTACAATTAAATTTTGAAACATAGTTTATCTTCAATTTCGACTCTTTAAAATTCAAAATTCAACCGAAAAAAAGAAGAGAAAAACTAGCTAATTTGAATCATTTTGAAAAAATTAAAAAAATAATTTATGGAACATCATTAGTAATTTTTCCTGATTAAGATTAATTTTAGAATTTTGATGACATGTTTTAATAGGTTAAAATACAATCTGCACTTTGTTAGAATATATAACAAATTGGACCAAGCTATATTTCTAACAAAGACAAATCATTATTTCTTCTAGATTTTCCAGAACAAAAATTTTAAAAGAAATTCAAAAGACTTTGAAATAAGATTTAAATTTGATTCTACAGATTTTCTAGATTTGCCAGAATAATTTTTTTGAATTTTAATCATAATAAGTTTAAAGAAATATTTCACAAATATTCTTCGTCGAAAAAACAGAAGCTGAAATGAAGAATTAAATTAAAATGTATTTATTATTCTTTACAATAAAAAAAATAAATTTACTTGAACATTGATTTAAATTGTCAGGAAAGAAGAGGGAGGAATTTAAAAGGTATATGTGTTTAAAAATCCTAAAATCATTTTAAAGGTTGTATTTTTTCTCTAAAATTGTCTTTCTGAAAGTTATAAGAAGCAAAGTAAAACAATAAATGAATTTATTTAAACAAGTGAAGACCAAGTCTTTAAAATATTTTCTTGGATTTTCAAATTCTATTTGAGTTTTGTCTCTCTTAGAATTAAAAATGTCGGGCAAAGCGAGACCAACTTGCTAGTAAATAAATAAAATTTAAAAAATAGAGGCAGCTCACTGGTAAGAGCTATTTTTAGAACAGGCCAGCGGGCTACTCATCTGGTCCTTACGGGCTACCTGGTGCCCGCGGGCAGCGCGTTGGTGACCCCTGCTGTATACAGTAGTACCTCAACTTAAGAGCATAATTGGTTCTGTGACAGAGCTTTTAACTCACAACACCTGTGTCTCAAATCATTCCTCTTCTCAGCGCTGTCCTTCACACTCCCTTGAACATGATTCAAAAGTGTTTTAGTTGTGACTCAGTTTGATGCATGTTGGGGGAGAGCACCATCCTTTGTGGGATTCTAACCCAACGAGGGTCGGATGAGGTCATTCTTTATGTCAACAAACAACCCACAGATGCAGGCAATACATACAAGTAGACAGGAGGGGCTTTAATAAAAAGTATGTTATGTTATGTCAGAGGAAACAAAGAAAAACAAGGGGAAAGATACAAATGTCATGTGATGCCATTTGATCAAACGTGAAATGTCACGGTGTAAAATGGGGGAAAATAAGTGCAAAAAGACAGTAGGTATGTACGAAACCTAAAACCAGTGAAGTTGGCACGTTGTGTAAATGGCGAATAAAAACAGAATACAATGATTTGCAAATCATTTTCAACTTACATTCAATTGAATAGACTGCAAAGACAAGATATTTAATGTTCGAACTGAGAAACTAATTTTATTTTTTTTGCAAATAATCATTAACTTAGAATTTAATGGCAGCAACACATTGCAAAAAAGTTAGCACATGGCCTTTCCTTTTAACAACACTCAGTAGACATTTGGGAACTGAGGAGACCAATTTTTGAAGCTTTTCAGGTTTAATTATTTCCCATTCTTGCTTGATGTACAGTTTAAGTTGTTCAACAGTCCAGGGTCTCTGTTGTGGTATTTTAGTCTTCATATTACGCCACACATTTTCAATGGGAGACAGGTCTGGACTACAGGCAGGCCAGTCTGGTACCCGCACTCTTTTACTACGAAGCCACGCTGTTGTAACACGTGGCTTGGCATTGTCTTGCTGAAATAAGCAGGGGCGTCCATGATAACGTTGCTTGGATGGCAACATATGTTGCTTCAAAACCTGTATGTACCTTTCAGCATTAATGGTGCCTTCACAGATGTGTAAGTTACCCATGCCTTGGGCACTAATACACCCCCATACTTCACAAATGCTGGCTTTTGAACTGTGCGCCTAGACCAATCCGGATGGTTCTTTTCCTCTTTGTTCCGGAGGACACCACGTCCACAGTTTCCAAAAACAATCTGAAATGTGGACTCGTCAGACTACAGAACACTTTTCCATTTTGCATAAGTCCTTCTTAGATGAGCTCGGGCCCAGCGAAGCATTTTTGGGTGTTGTTGATAAATGCAGTCCATTCAATTGAATGTAGGTTGAAAAGGATTTGCAAATCATTGTATTCCGTTTTTATTTACGATGTACACAAAGTGCCAACTTTACTGGTTTTGTATAATGAGGATACAGTAAATGTAAAGTAAAGTAAATGTTAAAAAAGCTGCTTTTCTCATGCTTCAAATGTGTCGTAATTGTGCACAGCCCCCCTTTACATCAACCGTACACAGTTTTAATTGGATTTAGGTCTGGGCTCTGGTGAATATGTCAATTTGGATATACTGTATATTAGGGCTGTTAAAGTTAACACGTTAACGCATGAGCTCATTTATCAAAGAATAACATAAATAAACAATAACAGCAGGTGGTTACCTGAAAGGTAGCGCGGTTTGTTATACAGCCAGTGATCAGGTCAATGGTACGCCACTAAAAGATGAGTGAGCATACTACCACTGGTGTTCAAAATAAACACAGACAGAACTTTAAATAAAACTGTTACCAAATTTAAAAAAAAAAAATGGACACGCATTCAAACATGAAAAAATGTCCATGTATGATATTTTGACTATAACATTGCATTTGTGTCAAAATATTGGGGCCATTTTTAAAGTTCCTTTGAATCATGCAAGCATTTTCTTTTAACAATTAATCAGAATTCAAAAGTGTGATTAATACTATTTAAAAATGTATCTTTTGACAGCGCTACTTTTAGTAGACTCGCCAAGGTTCAAAGAAAGGGCGCAACAACAAACCTCTAACTAGATGATGTTCTACATTATGTTCTAATAACCTCATTTGACTTCACTTCCAGCCATTATGGAGTATGAGTCAAACTGCCAAACCAATCGCAACGCAGTGTAAAGAGGGCTTCACATGCGCAGGCCGAGAGTGCACAGAGTGTTTGCACGTACCTCTTTGGTTAAATCACCAAAAATGATTTCCAGGCGCGGCACCGCTGCTGCCCACTGCTCCCCTCACCTCCCAGGGGGTGAACAAGGGGATGGGTCAAATGCAGAGGAAAAATTTCACCACACCTAGTATGTGTGTGACAATCATTGGTACTTTAACTTTAACCAGGAACCGTCAAGTCCAACACCACACGAACTAGAACCTTCAACCCAGGTGCTTATAATAATGATTTATAAGATGTTTGTTAAAAGCCCTGTTATGTTTGCAGAGTATAGTACTGTAATAATAATAAACCCTGCCATTCTAAAAAGTAATAATGAATAATATTTCCAATTAAAATGTGAATTTTATTGATTGTTGTAGTTTGCAGTAGTGAGCTGAAGTAATTAATTTATTATATATTTTCTTGTATTTTATTAACAGCTGTTTTAAAATAAAGTAGCTCCAGTAAATAGCTCATTTTAGGAACACCTACTAATATAATTAAGTCTTCCTTTGTTTGCTTTGTGACTTAAGCAACGCTGTTATCAAAACATGACCCCTCCCTGCAAAAGTGCACTGAAGCCAAGCTTGAATGTTATAAACATACACTGTGGATTGAGGCCGGGGATCAGCAACCCCGCGGCTCTCGAGCCGCATGCGGCTCTTTAGTTTTTGTTTGAGGACAAACATGACACAAACCTTCCCAATTGTTAGAAAGCCCACTGTTTAATATGTTTGTGTGTATGCTTCAGTGAGAGGATTTGGTGAACATCGTTTTGTCTTATTAATTGCGGCGGTTCTTGAACTCACCATAGTGTGGACTGTGACGCAACAGTTTGTTTACATGTAAAATCTTCCACTCCTTCTTAGTCTCATTTTGTCCACCAAAAGTGTCATGCTGTGTGTGAATGCACAAGCTAATCAATGCTAACATGCTATTTAGGCTAGCTGTATGTACATATTGCATCATTATGCTTCATTTGTAGGTATATTTGAGCTCATTTAATATCCTTTACTTTCATCCTCTTTGTAGATAATTTAGTTTTGCATGTCTCGTGACACATTATCTGTATGTAATATTGGCTGCATTTCAGATAGTTGTTTGTGTGCCATGTTGTTCCAGACCACAGCAAACATTACCTAGCTTGCCAAAGATTGTAATAAATCTATTAAAAGAAGACAGCCTTAACTTGGACACACACATCTATACCTTTGGCCATTAAAGGCCAGTAATTATCTCACTTATGTCAACTTAAACAGGTTCAACGGTAAATGGCTTGTAAACCTAAACGGGTTCCACAGTAAATGGTTTGTCAACTTAAACATGCTCCACGGTAAATGGGTTGTCAACTTAAACAGGTTCCACGGTAAATGGCTTGTAGACCTAAACGGGTTCCATGGTAAATGGCTTGTCAACTTAAACAGGTTCCACGGTAAATGGCTTATAAACCTAAACAGGATCCACAGTAAATGGGTTGTCAACTTAAACATGCTCCACAGTAAATGGGTTGTCAACTTAAACGGGTTCCACGGTAAATGGCTTGGAGACCTAAATGGGTTCCACAGTAAATGGGTTGTCAACTTAAACAGGTTCCACAGTAAATGGCTTGTAGACCTAAACGGGTTCCACGGTAAATGGGTTGTCAACTTAAACATGCTCCACGGTAAATGCGTTGTCAACTTAAACAGGTTCCACGGTAAATGGCTTGTAGACCTAAACGGGTTCCACAGTAAATGGGTTGTCAACTTAAACAGGTTCCACAGTAAATGGCTTGTAGACCTAAACGGGTTCCACGGTAAATGGGTTGTCAACTTAAACATGTTCCACAGTTAATGGGTTGTCGACCTAAACAGGATCCACAGTAAATGGGTTGTCAACTTAAACATGCTCCACGGTAAATGGGTTGTCAACTTAAACATGTTCCACGGTAAATGGCTTGGAGACCTAAACGGGTTCCACAGTAAATGGGTTGTCAACTTAAACATGTTCCACGGTTAATGGGTTGTCGACCTAAACAGGATCCACAGTAAATGGGTTGTGAACTTAAACATGCTCCACGGTAAATGGGTTGTCAACTTAAACAGGTTCCACGGTAAATGGCTTGTAGACCTAAACGGGTTCCACAGTAAATGGCTTGTCAACTTAAACATGTTCCACGGTTAATGGGTTGTCGACCTAAACAGGTTCCACAGTAAATGGGTTGTCGATCTAAACAGGTTCCACAGTAAATGGGTTGTCGACCTAAACAGGTTCCACAGTAAATGGGTTATTGACCTAAACAGGTTCCACAGTAAATGGGTTGTCAACTTAAGTTTGTTCCACAGTAAATGGGTTGTCAACTCAAATAGGTTGTCGACCTAAACGGGTTCCACAGTAAATGGGTTATTGACCTAAACAGGTTCTACAGTAAATGTGTTGTCAACTTAAATATGTTCCACAGTAAATGGGTTATGAACTTAAATAGGTTGTCCACCTAAACAGGTTCCACAGTAAATGGGTTGTCGACCTAAACGGGTTCCACAGTAAATGGGATCCCAAACACACAAAAATAGGTACCAAAAAGGTAAGAAAGGTTGGTTTTGCATACAATAATAGGTCCCCTTTAAAAAGGTTCCGTAGTAGACGAGTTGACGACGTAGATGAGTTGTTGACCGACTTGAATGGGTTCCACAGTAATTAGTTTTTCGATTTAAACTGTGTGGTGTGGCTCAGATGGTAGAGCGGTCGTCCATCAACTCAAGGGTTCCTAGTTCAATTCCAGCCTTTGCAATTTTAGTCACGGCCGTTGTGTCCCTGAACAAGACACTTCACACTGGTGTGTGAATGTGGTCAAATAGTTGGTGGTGGTTGGAGGGACGGTGAGAGGGACAAAGTTGGATGTAAGGTTAATTTTTTTTGTTTTTTTTTGTCATAAAAAAATACAATCATGTGTGCTTACGGACTGTATCCCTGCAGACTGTATTGATCCATATTGATATCTTGTGTTTTTTTATGTTGATTTTTTTTAATTTTTTTTTTTAGTTTCTTGTGCGGCCCGGTACAAATCGATCCACGGACCGGTACCGGGCCGTGGCCCGGTGGTTGGGGACCACTGATATATCAGATATATCAGATTGTAGGTGGGTTTTTTTTTACCCTTGCCGTTCATATTTTACTGTGTTTGTTGCATTTTTGTTGCATTTCGCTTTATTGTAAAATATGTCGATCAAGAGGGGGTGTGATGTTCATATGTTGTCAATATTCAGTGTTTTATCCTTCATAGTTAATATTATGAATCCCACATTCTTTATTTTCATGTACATTCTGAGTGTACATTCCGTAAAAAAAAAAAGTAAAATTCCATTCTGTTTTTTTAAGGCGGTCTGTCATAACATTTTTAGCTTTCAATCAGACATTATTGGGAGGTTTTGTATTAGTGTTCCTAAAAATAGGACCCAAGCACACATACTGTACAGCAGATTTTCACATATATATACATATAAATATGTGTGTGTGTGTATGTGTGTGTGTGTGTGTGTGTGTGTGTGTGTGTGTGTGTGTGTGTGTGTGTGTGTGTGTGTGTGTGTGTGTGTGTGTGTGTGTGTATGCACTTGTCTCACCATCCTTGTGTGGACATACACTTGATAAACCACCCTTTCTGTGAGGATCTTTTAACTTGTGAGGACATTTGCCTGGTCCTCACAACTACAAAAGTAAAATATTTTTTTTACTTTGTGTGTTTTGCATTCTGAAGTGAGGTTGCAACTAGGGATGTCCGATAAATGCTTTAAAATGTAATATCGGAAATTATCGGTATCGTTTTTTTAATTATCGGTATCGTTTTTTGTTGTTGTTTTGTTTTTTTTTGTTTTTATTAAATCAACATAAAAAACACAAGATACACATACAATTATTGCACCAACCCAAAAAACCTCCCTCCCCCATTTACACTCATTCACACAAAAGGGTTGTATCTTTTTTGTTATTAATATTCTGGTTCCTACATTATATATCAATATATATCAATAAAGTCTGCAAGGGATACAGTCCGTAAGCACACATGATTGTGCGTGCTGCTGCTCCACTAATAGTACTAACCTTTAACAGTTAATTTGACTCATTTTCATTAATTACTAGTTTCTATGTAACTGTTTTTATATTGTTTTACTTTCTTTTTTATTCAAGAAAATGTTTTTAATTTATTTATCTTATTTTATAAAAAATTTTAAAAAGTACCTTATCTTCACCATACCTGGTTGTCCAAATTAGGCATAATAATGTGTTAATTCCACGACTGCATATATCGGTTGATATCGGTATCGGTAATTAAAGAGTTGGACAATATCGGAATATTGGATATCGGCAAAAAGCCATTATCTGACATCCCTAGTTGCAACTCTCTACTCCCATCTAGGGCTAGATGTATATTTTTTCATCATTCTAGCTATAGTGGAAAGGGGGGCCCTCACAACCCACTAACCAAACGTGGGTCCACACAAAGTAGGCAAGACATGTATGTGTGTGTGTGTGTGTGTGTGTGTGTGTGTGTGTGTGTGTGTGTGTGTGTGTGTGTGTGTGTGTGTGTGTGTGTGTGTGTGTGTGTGTGTGTGTGTGTGTGTGTGATTGATTGAAACTTTTATTAGTAGATTGCACAGTACAGTACATATTCCGTACAATTGACCACTAAATGGTAACACCAGAGTAAGTTTTTCAACTTTTTTAAGTCGGGGTCCATGTTAATCAATTCATGGTAGTGTGTGTGTGTGTGTGCGTGTGTGTGTGAGTGTGTGTGTGTGACACATTTTTGTCTCTAAATTTGGCCCCCCGAGTCAAACTAATTGCCCAGGCCTGCTCTAATGTGATTGTAGTGTTGTGAAGAACTACCAGCTGAAGCAGTCACAAATGTGCCAAAAAGATAACAAGTGCTCCCTCTGGTGGATGACATTAACAATCCTCCCGCAGATGCAGTGTGGTGTGGGGGTGTGCTCATTGTCACCCTGTGTGCTGCCATTCCTCTCGTTGTCTTGACTAATGTCACACCCTCTCTACGCTGGCTCAAATCCAAGCATGGCAAGTAGACCACAGAGTCGTAAGGCATTCCAACTAAAACTTTTGCGTGTTCTATAATTCACTTTAAATATGTTGTTGGCTGGCAGGAGCCTACTCCACTGTCGAACCAGCTGCAGAGGCACCAAGCACAGACCAGGAAGAGAAAGCCTGCAAGCCTATTCAAGAGGTGTGTGGCAAATGTGACCAAATGGCTGAGGTTTAATTGGACATTGGTTTTGTTAACAACATGTTATATACTGTATGTACAGTACATTTGTACAGGTTAGTTTGTTTGATACCTCAATATGTCACTTTGTAGCCACAGCCCTATTTCCATCTTTTGTCCCTACAAAGGTTGATGTAGACATACGTCAAGTAAAAACAACTGGACAGAATGTGTGATTGCTTCACATTAACTGTCCCTTTATTATTGTTTTCTGTAAATGATAGTTGCAAGTGTAGTTTTCCATGCTTAAGTTTAGGTCCACTGTGCAGCAGAATACGTTTAAGTCGACGGACCTCGGATTGGCTGACTCGCGTCGACATACTGTTAGCACGGAAAATAGCCAAAGCTTGCACATTTACTTGTGACTTTGGCCGAAGACTAGAATGGACAATAATAAAGGATTTTTGAACTTCCAGTAATTGTTTTAATAATTCTTCTCCATTTGTGCAAATGGGTAAGTGTTGTTAGCTAAGGAAAGGAGAATGCACAAATGTATGCTTTCATCGATTTGGACATAGCCACAAATCTGCTTTGGCAAAAACACGCGAGTAATAATGATAAGGTTAACAATACTACAACACGTCAACATAAACGGACCGATTTTTCATAGAAACAAGGGTTATGTCAACATCAGCGGCCAATAACGTATATTGTCGTTGGCTTAAGTAGGCACTTTTTATCAGTAACAAAACAGCTGACCAAGACTTTGAGAAGTGGGTCGACAGACCGGTTGTCAACTTAAATAGGTTCCACAGTAAATGGGTTGTCGACCTAAACGGGTTCCACAGTAAATGGGTTGTCGACCTAAACGAGTTCCACAGTAAATGGGTTGTAGACCTAAACAGGTTCCACAGTAAATGGGTTGTCGATCTAAACAGGTTCCACAGTGAATGGGTTGTCAACTTAAATAGGTTCTACAGTAAATGGGTTGTCGATCTAAAAAGGTTTCACAGTAAATCAGTTGTCAACCTAAACAGGTTCCACAGTAAATGGGTTGTCAACTTAAATAGGTTCCACAGTAAATGGGTTGTCGTTCTAAACAGGTTTCACAGTAATCGGTTGTCGATCTAAACAGGTTCCACAGTAAATGGGTTGTCAACTTAGATAGGTTCCACAGTAAATGGGTTGTCGATCTAAAAAGGTTTCACAGTAAATCAGTTGTCGACCTAAACAGGTTCCACAGTAAATGGGTTGTAGACCTAAACAGGTTCCACAGTAAATGGGTTGTCGATCTAAACAGGTTCCACAGTAAATGGGTTGTCAACTTAAATAGGTTCCACAGTAAATGGGTTGTCGATCTAAAAAGGTTTCACAGTAAATCAGTTGTCGATCTAAACAGGTTCCACAGTAAATGGGTTGTCAACTTAAATAGGTTCCACAGTAAATGGGTTGTCGTTCTAAACAGGTTTCACAGTAATCGGTTGTCGATCTAAACAGGTTCCACAGTAAATGGGTTGTCAACTTAAATAGGTTCCACAGTGAATGGGTTGTCGATCTAAAAAGGTTTCACAGTAAATCAGTTGTCGACCTAAACAGGTTCCACAGTAAATGGGTTGTCAACTTAAATAGGTTCCACAGTAAATGGGTTGTCGTTCTAAACAGGTTTCACAGTAATCGGTTGTCGATCTAAACAGGTTCCACAGTAAATGGGTTGTCAACTTAGACAGGTTCCACAGTAAATGGGTTGTCAACTTAAATAGGTTCTACAGTAAATGGGTTGTCGATCTAAAAAGGTTTCACAGTAAATCAGTTGTCAACCTAAACAGGTTCCACAGTAAATGGGTTGTCAACTTAAATAGGTTCCACAGTAAATGGGTTGTCGTTCTAAACAGGTTTCACAGTAATCGGTTGTCGATCTAAACAGGTTCCACAGTAAATGGGTTGTCAACTTAGATAGGTTCCACAGTAAATGGGTTGTCGATCTAAAAAGGTTTCACAGTAAATCAGTTGTCGACCTAAACAGGTTCCAGAGTAAATGGGTTGTCAACTTAAATAGGTTCCACAGTAAATGGGTTGTCTATCTAAACAGGTTTCACAGTAAATGGGTTGTCTATCTAAACAGGTTCCACAGTAAATGGGTTGTCAACTTAAATAGTTTCCACAGTAAATGGGTTGTCGATCTGAAAAGGTTTCACAGTAAATCAGTTGTCGACCTAAACAGGTTCCACAGTAAATGGGTTGTCAACTTAAATAGGTTCCACAGTAAATGGGTTGTCGTTCTAAACAGGTTTCACAGTAATCGGTTGTCGATCTAAACAGGTTCCACAGTAAATGGGTTGTGAACTTAAATAGGTTCCACAGTAAATGGGTTGTCGATCTGAAAAGGTTTCACAGTAAATCAGTTGTCGACCTAAACAGGTTCCACAGTAAATGGGTTGTCAACTTAAATAGTTTCCACAGTAAATGGGTTGTCGATCTGAAAAGGTTTCACAGTAAATCAGTTGTCGACCTAAACAGGTTCCACAGTAAATGGGTTGTCAACTTAAATAGGTTCCACAGTAAATGGGTTGTCTATCCAAACAGGTTTCACAGTAATCGGTTGTCGACCTAAACAGGTTCCACAGTAAATGGGTTGTCAACTTAAATAGGTTCCACAGTAAATGGGTTGTCTATCCAAACAGGTTTCACAGTAATCGGTTGTCGACCTAAACAGGTTCCACAGTAAATGGGTTGTCAACTTAAATAGGTTCCACAGTAAATGGGTTGTCGATCTAAAAAGGTTTCACAGTAATCGGTTGTCGACCTAAACAGGTTCCACAGTAAATGGGTTGTGAACTTAAATAGGTTCCACAGTAAATGGGTTGTCGATCTGAAAAGGTTTCACAGTAAATCAGTTGTCGACCTAAACAGGTTCCACAGTAAATGGGTTGTCAACTTAAATAGTTTCCACAGTAAATGGGTTGTCGATCTGAAAAGGTTTCACAGTAAATCAGTTGTCGACCTAAACAGGTTCCACAGTAAATGGGTTGTCAACTTAAATAGGTTCCACAGTAAATGGGTTGTCTATCCAAACAGGTTTCACAGTAATCGGTTGTCGACCTAAACAGGTTCCACAGTAAATGGGTTGTCAACTTAAATAGGTTCCACAGTAAATGGGTTGTCTATCCAAACAGGTTTCACAGTAATCGGTTGTCGACCTAAACAGGTTCCACAGTAAATGGGTTGTCAACTTAAATAGGTTCCACAATAAATGGGTTGTCGATCTAAAAAGGTTTCACAGTAATCGGTTGTCGACCTAAACAGGTTCCACAGTAAATGGGTTGTCAACTTAAATAGGTTCCACAGTAAATGGGTTGTCGATCCAAACAGGTTTCACAGTAATCGGTTGTCGACCTAAACAGGTTCCACAGTAAATGGGTTGTCAACTTAAATAGGTTCCACAGTAAATGGGTTGTCTATCCAAACAGGTTTCACAGTAATCGGTTGTCGACCTAAACAGGTTCCACAGTAAATGGGTTGTCAACTTAAATAGGTTCCACAGTAAATGGGTTGTCGTTCTAAACAGGTTTCACAGTAATCGGTTGTCGATCTAAACAGGTTCCACAGTAAATGAGTTGTCAACTTAAATAGGTTCCACAGTAAATGGGTTGTCGATCCAAACAGGTTTCACAGTAATCGGTTGTCGACCTAAACAGGTTCCACAGTAAATGGGTTGTCGACCTAAATGGGTTGTAGACCTAAACGAGTTCCACAGTAAATGGGTTGTCAACTTAAACATGCTCCACGTTAAATGGTCAGTCGACCTAAACAGGTTCCACAGTAAATTGGTTGTCGACCTAAAAGGGTTTAGCAATTAAAATGACTTCCACAGAGGGATTTTGACCTAAATGGAATCCACAGTTAAAGGACTTGTAGGGGTCATATTATCATTTTTTCTATATTTAAAACACTGTAATGGTTGGGGTTTTTTTCACAAGAAGGTGTTTATTTAAGGCGAGGTGTTTATTACTTGATGTGGATAATTCCTTAAGTTCACACTTTTTCCAACCAACTCCACATACGGTAAAAGTTGCGCACTTTAATACATTTTGTGCATAACCAAATCAATCCAATGTAGGTCTTAAGCTATCTGAATAAAACATTAACCTCGTAGGTTTTGAATTATAGGTGTCATAGCCAATAAGTGCAATATTTTAATTATTTTATTTTTAGAATATGCAGCAAGCCAATAGAGAATAAGGTGTGTGACAATAAAGGCCCCCTCGGTAGACTGAGCACCATTGAAGCCATGGCAACTATCGGAGGAATTACAATATCTGGCTGTTTCTGTAGAAAATGTGTACGTAAAAATAAAATCATTCTTGAGTTTTGTTGTACAAATGTATTTATTGCAATAAGTCCTACATCAAGTATTAAAAAAACAAGCAAGATTCAGCACAAGAACAACGACTGAGAGCTCAAAAAGAATGAAAACCCAAAGAAGTTTTGTGCAGGAGGTGGAAGAAAAGAGCGAGGTCAAATTGTACCAGAACACAACATGTGGTTCCACCAAGCACCCTGTAACCTCATATAGCAAAAGTGTGGTGAAATTCTTTTGCAAGCTTCAATGCAGCTGAAACTCTGTCCTTTGTATTCGTGATAATTCGATAAATGGTTATTTGGATTTATTTTGTATGCGACATGGTTTTGATGCAGAATGACGCCGTCTGTACAAGGTTCACTGCAAGTAACCATCAAGGAAGGCACAATTCAAGTTCTTCTTTATTTTAGTAGCGAAACCGTCCCATTGTCTCCCCTTCTTGCAGCATGTGCTAAAACCTGCATCCAACGAAAAGGTAATTTCTAAGGACCTTTAAAAGCACCAAATGTTGCGGAAAATTAAGCGCAAATGGTTTTATTGCAAACGTCGACATTTAAAAGCAATAGCGTGACAAAAACTTTCCATTGGGAGTGCAGCTAAGTTGCTATGCTAAGGAAAAAGTTAGTTATGATTGGATGTGTGGGTTAACTAACACAAATGCTATCCCACACAAACATTTATCATATGTAAACAAAGTCCTTACCTAACACAGAACTACACTTTTTCCAAAGTGCAATACAATTAAAATAACATGTTTTACCTGCAGGAGGTGCTAGTTAGAAATTAAAGTCTGGATACAAGGTTTTTTCCAGATTTTTGCTAAAAAAAAACTACACAGGTGTCCTCTTCTAAGCTAAGCGTCAGTCTTTCTACTTTTTTATGATGATAATTCTAATAAATCTGCATTTAAAAGAGTCACATTAAGATATTTTTTGGCACATTTAAAAAATGTTCTTGTGTTTTACATAACATCTACTGGTGATTCTTTGGTCAAAATGTTGCATAGATTATGTTTTACAGACCATCTTCAAGCTGCTTTCTGACCATCTCTTAAGGATGCATCGTTTTGTGGTCTTATTCACGTGCCTCCACTTCGATTGCATCTTCTTCCCGTCAGCCATGTTCTAGTTTTTAGTGCTTCCATAGCGAGTCTACTGACAGACATAAGTTAGAACTGTACGCTAATTTGTATTAGAAATGGCAACAGTGTGCATGTACGAGCCAGTCTGCCCCACAACAAGGAGGATAGAGAAAAAGAAAGGCCTTGTCTACAATGGCGGACTCGTGCAAAGCTCTTTGGGTAAATTTATACCATACATGGAGATAACCGCTGACGTCACACTTGGGGGAAAAAACGTCACAAATTGTGCAAACGGCTCATTTGGAGGAAGTATGAAGGAAGGCGAGATTGTTTTATAAATACCTCCGCAATGTCTCCATGGTTTGATTTCACATTTTCAGGACTTATGCAAATCCCAAATACACAAAAACAGATACCAATGGGTAAGAAATGTATGTTTTTCCCCCTTTGAGTTTTGCATCAAATATATATAATCAAAGGGGAGATGTGAGTTACAGGTAAGTGATCTTACGTGTTGTAGCCCATGCAGGTTAGCATAGCTTTGATTGCAATGGACCCTGAAAGTAAAACTACCAAACACGACCCTAAGGCCTCGTCACATACATACAGTGGAACCTCCATCAACAAAATTAATTGTTTCTTCGACATGGTTCGCCAACTGAAAAGTGTGTATAGTGAAGCAGAGTTCCCCATAAGAATCAATTAACATTTGGTTCTAGCCTCGACAAAAGTCCCTATTTTAGCAAGAAAATGCACACTTTAAAGACAATTTTATATATATATATATATATATATATATATATATATATATATATATATATATATATATATATATATATATATATATATATATATATATATATATGTGAAGTGAAGTGAAGTGAATTACATTTATATAGCGCTTTTTCTCAAGTGACTCAAAGCGCTTTACATTGTGAAACCCAATATCTAAGTTACATTTAAACCAGTGTGGGTGGCACTGGGAGAAGGTGGGTAAAGTGTCTTGCCCAAGGACACAACGGCAGTGACTAGGATGGCGGAAGCGGGTATCGAACCTGCAACCCCCAAGTTGCTGGCACGGCCGCTCTACCAACCGAGCTATACCGTCCCATATATATATATATATATATATATATATATATATATATATATATATATATATATATATATATATATATATATATATATATATATATATATATATATATATATATATGTATGTTCTCTTTTTCTGGCCATTTTGAGCGTTTAATTGACCCCACAAATGTGATGCTCCAGAAACTCAATCTGCTCAAAGGAAGGTCCGTTTTGTAGCTTCTGTAACGAGCTAAACTGTTTTCAGATGTGTGAACATGATTGCACAAGGGTTTTCTAATTATCAATTAGCCTTCTGAGCCAATGAGCAAACACATTGTACCATTAGAACACTGGAGTGATAGTTGCTGGAAATGGGCCTCTATACACCTATGTAGATATTGCACCAAAAACCAGACATTTGCAGCTAGAATAGTCATTTACCACATTAGCAATGTATAGAGTGTATTTCTTTCAAGTTAAGACTAGTTTAAAGTTATCTTCATTGAAAAGTACAGTGCTTTTCCTTCAAAAATAAGGACATTTCAATGTGACCCCAAACTTTCGAACGGTAGTGTATATATATATACACATATATATGTACATGTAGAAATGTGTATATAAGTGTGTGTATATATTTGTGTGTAAATACAGTACAGGCCAAAAGTTTGGACATACCTTCTCATTCACAACACAACTGATGGTCCCAACTCCATTGATAAAGTAAGAAATTCCACTAATCAACCCTGATAAGGCCCACCTGTGAAGTGAAAACCGTTTCAGGTGACTACCTCTTGAAGCTCCTCGAAGAGAATGCCAAGAGTGTGCAAAGCCGTAATCAGAGCAAAGGGTGGCTATTTTTAAGAAACTAGAATATAAAATATGTTTTCAGTTATTTCACCTTTTTTTGTTAAGTACATACAGTAACTCCACATGTGTTCAGTCATGGTTTTGATGCCTTCAGTGACAATCTACAATCTAGTCATGAAAATAAAGAAAAGGTGTGTCCAAACTTTTGGCCTCTACTATATATATATATATATATATATATATATATATATATATATATATATATATATATATATGTATATATATTTATTTATACACACACACATATATGTATATACTGTATATATTAGGGCTGTGAATCTTTGGGTGTCCCACGATTCGATTCAATATCGATTCTTGGGGTCACGATTCGATTCAAAATCGATTTTTTTTTTTTCAATTCAACACGATTCTCGATTCAAAAACGATTTTTTTTCCCGATTCAAAATGATTCTCCATTCATTCAATACATAGGATTTCAGCAGGATCTACCCCAGTCTGCTGACATGCAAGCAGAGTAGTAGATTTTTGTAAAAAGCTTTTATAATTGTAAAGGACAATGTTTTATCAACTGATTGCAATAATGTACATTTGTTTTAACTATTAAATGAACCAAAACTATAACTTATTTTATCTTTGTGAAAATATTGGACACAGTGTGTTGTCAAGCTTATGAGATGTGATGCAAGTGTAAGCCACTGTGACACTATTGTACTTTTTATTTTTATTTTTTATAAATGTCTAATGATAATGTCAATGAGGGATTTTTAATCACTGCTATGTTGAAATTGTAACTAATATTGATACTGTTGTTGATAATATTAATTTTTGTTTCACTACTTTTGGTTTGTTCTGTGTCGTGTTTGTGTCTCCTCTCAATTGCTCTGTTTATTGCAGTTCTGAGTGTTGCTGGGTCGGGTTTGGTTTTGGAATTGGATTGCATTGTTATGGTATTGCTGTGTATTGTTTTGTTGGATTTACTAATTAAAAAATAAAAATAAATAAAAAATAAATAAATAAAATATATAGATTTTTAAAAAATGAGAATCGATTCTGAATCGCACAACGTGAGAATCGCGATTTGAATTCGAATCGATTTTTTCCCACACCCCTAATATATATATATATATATATATATTAGGGATGTCCGATAATATCGGCCTGCCGATATTATCGGCCGATAAATGCGTTAAAATGTAATATCGGGAATTATCGGTATCGGTTTTTTTAATATCTGTATCGTTTTTTTTGTTTTTTTTTATTGTTTTTTTTTATTAAATCAACATAAAAAACACAAGATACACTTACAATTAGTGCACCAACCCAAAAAACCTCCCTCCCCCCATTTATTTCTGTTATCAATATTCTGGTTCCTACATTATATATCAATATATATCAATACAGTCTGCAAGGGATACAGTCCGTAAGCACACATGATTGTGCGTGCTGCTGGTCCACTAATAGTACTAACCTTTAACAGTTAATTTTACTCATTTTTATTAATTACTAGTTTCTATGTAACTGTTTTTATATTGTTTTACTTTCTTTTTTATTCAAGAAAATGTTTTTAATGTAGTTATCTTATTTTATTATTTTTTTTAAAAAGTACCTTATCTTCACCATACATGGTTGTCCAAATTAGGCATAATAATGTGTTAATTCCACGACTGCATATATCGGTTGATATCAGTATCGGTTGATATCGGTATCGGTAATTAAAGAGTTGGACAATATCGGAATATCGGATATTGGCAAAAAGCCATTATTGGACATCCCTAATATATATATATATATATATATATATATATATATATATATATATATATATATATATATATATATATATATATATATATATATATATACATATATACATATATATACATATATACATATATATATATATATATATATACATATATATATATATATATATATATATATATATATATATATATATATATATATATATATATATATATATATATATATATATATATATATATATATATATATATATATATACACACACACACACATATATATATATATCAAACCAACATAACAATAGGGTACTCGCTCAACAATCTTTTTTTTATCCAAACAACACAACAATACAGTAAGCTTAAATGTCGACACTGAACACGCACTTACACACAAACAAGTCTTATTGGCTCGCTTCAAAAACAAAACAAAAGAAGGAAACCCATTTTATCTTGTGTCTGGGAATATTTGTGGAATTGTTGAACACTTTGGGAGTTTCAGAGTGACAACCGAGCAGTGGCGTCACGTAGTCGCCGCTAGCGTTAGCACAAACGATCAGTGTGAGGTGATCCTTCATCGGCTTGTGTCACGGTAGCGCCTGCTCCTTCGCTGTAATAATGGTTCGTTGTGGCATCTTTTTCAGTCTCATCACAATTAAAGACTTGCTGCGGAACAAAGCCTCTTCGATGATAAAATATTCAGTGAAGCTATATTTTCTACAATGCTAGCTCAGTGGTTGTTTAGTAACCGGAAGCTATAGAGCATGACTATGAAAGCATTTCCAATCCCAGAAAGTGATCTCTAAGACAGCCTCACACAGCTCTGACCAGCGCAAGGTATGACAATTGTGGAAATAAACTCGTCAGAAATGATGTCATCAAAATGGCAGGCACCATAGGGCTTCGGGTGGCACACAGAATAATGGATAAATGGATGAAGCGTTCGTATGCAGAGACATGATCCGCACACAGAGGCATATTTGGCGTGATGTAAACGTTCATAAACCGAAAAGGCGTGTGTGAATCGAGGTTCCACTGTATTTCTATAAAATCATTAAGAAAATGGTGCCCCATCACACTTATTGTGGACTTCAGTCCTACCAGACAAGTCGTTCTTCTCAGACGTCGGGAACTTAGCACCAGTCCAGTGACTTAGTCTTCCATCAGAACCCCTCCTCTTTGGACACGTGCCACTCTTTACCTTCCTCCTGGGAGGGGAAGAAGACCTCTGCTGCTTTGCCGCTTCTCTCCTCCTCAGAAAGGGGAACGCTGGGTGAGGTCACGGGGTGAGTCAACAAAGTAGAAGGGGTTTGGTCCTCCTCCTCCTCCTCCTCCTCCTCATCCTCCTGCTTCTCTGCAACCCTCCTGGCTTCCATGACGGGGCCCACTTGGCCAGTAAAGTGACTGAGCCAGCTGAAGATGACTGTGCCGGCATTGTGGACATGCACAGCACCTGCACAATAAAAAGTCGTGCTTACTTTAAGCATCGCATGCTAGCTAGCTGGCTATCCGAGATGGACAAAAGGCTTCCTACCACATGGGTTTACGGGGAAATGCTCTTCCTTCTTCTCTGCAGCTTCCCCACCACCCTAAAAATTGAAATGAGGGGAAGTAAAAAATTGAAATGGGGGGGGTAGTAGGGATGTCCGATAATATCGGACTGCCGATATTATCGCCCGATAAATGCTTTAAAATGTAATATCGGAAATTATCGGTATCGGTTTCAAAAAGTAAAATTTATGACTTTTTAAAACACCGCTGTGTACACGGACGCAGGAAGATGTACAGAGCGCCAAAAACCTTAAAGGCACTGCCTTTGCGTGCCGGCCCATTCACATAATATCTACGGCTTTTCACACAATATCTACGGCTTCTCACACACACAAGTAAATGCAAACCATACTTGGTCAACAGCCATACAGGTCACACTGAGGGTGACCCGTATAAACAACTTTAACACTGTTACAAATATGCGCCACACTGTGAACCCACACTAAACAAGAATGACAAACGCATTTCGGGAGAACATCCACACCGTAACACAACATAAACACAACAGAACAAATACCCAGAACCCCTTGCAGCACTAACTCTTCTGGGACGCTACAATATACACCCCCCGCTACCCCCTAAAAGTAACCAGCAACCCTCCGATTGCTGGCACGGCCACTCTACCAACTTCGCCACGCCGTCCCTATATACATATATTTACACGTATACACATACATACATATAAATATACATACATACATACGTATTTACTCATACATACATATACTGTATACACATACAAACAAATATACACATACATATATACACATATATATATGTATACATAGACACATATATACATATATATGTATGTGTATATATATATACAGTATATATATATATATATACACACATATATACACTACCGTTCAAAAGTTTGGGGTCACCCAAACAATTTTGTGGAATAGCCTTCATTTCTAAGAACAAGAATAGACTGTGGAGTTTCAGATGAAAGTTCTCTTTTTCTGGCCATTTTGAGCGTTTAATTGACCCCACAAATGTGATGCTCCAGAAACTCAATCTGCTCAAAGGAAGGTCAGTTTTGTAGCTTCTGTAACGAGCTAAACTGTTTTCAGGTGTGTGAACATGATTGCACAAGGGTTTTCTAATCATCAATTAGCCTTCTGAGCCAATGAGCAAACACATTGTACCATTAGAACACTGGAGTGATAGTTGCTGGAAATGGGCCTCTATACACCTATGTAGATATTGCACCAAAAACCAGACATTTGCAGCTAGAATAGTCATTTACCACATTAGCAATGTATAGAGTGTATTTCTTTCAAGTTAAGACTAGTTTAAAGTTATCTTCATTGAAAAGTACAGTGCTTTTCCTTCAAAAATAAGGACATTTCAATGTGACCCCAAACTTTTGAACGGTAGTGTATACACACACATACATATATACACTTATATACATATACATACATATATACATATATATACACACACATACATGTATATATACATATACATACATATATATATACATATACATACATATATATACATATAAATACATATATATACATATATATACATATACACACACATACATGTATACACATATATATACAAATACATTTATATATACATATACACACACACATACATGTATAGACATATACATATATATACACATATATATACATACATATATATATACATATACATACATATATATACATATAAATACATATATATACATATACACACACATACATGTATACACATATATATACAAATACATTTATATATACATATACACACACACATACATGTATAGACATATACATATATATACACATATATATACATATACATTTATATATACATATACACACACATACATATATACACATATATACATATACATATATATACACACACATACATGTATATATACATATACATACATATATATACACACAAATACATTTATATATACATATACACACACACATACATGTATAGACATATACATATATATACACATATATATACATATACATTTATATATACATATACACACACATATATATATACATATACATATATATATATATATATATATATATATATATATATATATATATATATATATATATATATATATATATACATATATATATATATATGCAACAACTGGAAATATGTGATACATTACATTGTATCGTATGCATGTTCGAAATAAACTGAAATTAAACTGAATTTTTTTTTTAAATATATATATATATATATATATATATATATATATATATATATATATCCCATGTTGAAATCCACCTAGCAAAACTAGTGTACTAGTCTTACCAAATCACAAATACAAAACAACAAAATCATTGTTACACACAAAATGTTATGCACTTCACTTACCTTATTGTGCAACTTCATCACAGCTGGAGGACACAAAGCATATGGATCATCAGGTTCCAATTAATCAATTAATGACTCCCACTGACTGATCGGCCATCATACCTCTCTTCAAGCAGGTTTCTTCTCCGGGTTGACAGATGCAGAATAGGATTACCAGGGCGGCAGTTACCATGACGACCACCAGACACACGATGGCCGCCAGCTGGTCGGTGCTCCTCTTTTCTGTTTCGCACAAATAGTCAGTCAATCAAACGTGCTGCATTCAAGTGCTGTTTCA